>NC_000067.6:14945618-15138118 GCF_000001635.26 Mus musculus | reverse complement strand
GTGTGTGTGTGCATTATTTCTATTTTAAGTTATCAGTCTCCCTGTGCTCTAGGTTTGATCAGGAAGCCAAGAGACATCCGCACTGAGTTAGTTCACTATAGTCCAATTATCTGAGTGAATGTCTGAAAAAAATAATTCAAAAACCTAAAAGTTAGCTGGGTGATAATGGCTCACACCTTTAGTCCCAACTGTTGAGTTAGAATGTCAGCTTGTCTGGACAGATCACACCAGGGAGAGACACAGGTCCACGGGAGAGAGTTTTATTGCAGAAAGGGGCAGGACAAAAGAAGAAGAAAAGAGAGAGAAGTCAGAGGGCTCTGCCTTTTATTTAGACTGTGATGTAACTGCATGCACTGCTGGTGAAGGTAAGGGTGGGCAGGTGAATTTATGACAGTTGCCATGACAATAGATGCTCGGGTCCCTGTCACCTATGGGTGACATCATCACTGGATTTGGAAGTTTGCTTCTAATGCCAAAACCAAGACGTGGGAAGGAGAGACAAGTTCCAGGACCGACTAGTCCACAGAGTAAGTTCCAAGACAACTAAGGCTACCTAAAGGAACTCTCACAAAACCAAACAAACCAACCAAACAAACACCACCACCAACAACAACAAAACACCACCAACAAAAACCTGAAAATCATCTTTTAGTATTCTCAGCAGATGTTAATGGGCAAATGCGCTGTGGTAGGTCTGTCTGTATTTTGGTTAGAGTTTTGACCAAACAAATTGCCTTTTTCTTTTCTTTTTTTAAAAAAAAAGAAGACCAAATTTCCAACAGAATGTCCTATGCTGTTGGCTTTAATAGCTGAGTAGATAGAGATTTCCTTTCTACAAAATGAGATAAAGTGTACTCCAAGTTGCATCTAGGAATGAGAACAAGCAAAAAAAAAAAAGATTACAACTAAGTTACAAACCAAGGATGAGTGTGTTCTCTTTCAGGTGCAGTCACTGCTTCTGGGGCCGAGGACATTTTACGTCTGGCTCTTGAGAGCAAGTGCCTACTCCATCAGTTCCTTAGCAGTGGCCAGTGTAGAGCAGTGCAGTGCAGTGCAGAGCAGTGTAGTGCAGTGCAGTGAGAACCTGAATCAAGCACTCATGGCCCTTGACCTTGGCTTGTAGAATTGGACAAATACATTTCCAAGATGTCAACTAAGTAAGCTACATTTCTGTCTGACATTATTCACTAGTTTTATGCCTTACACACTTAGAGTTTTAGACAATGCACAGAAGTCACACTCAAGGTCTCTGTGATGAGTTCATTACTTTTGTAATACTAATAATAGCTTCAGCAATATGGGTTTTACTATTATGTTTCAGGTTTAATAAGATCAAAACATCCACTGGGTGTTTTGGGATTTTGTGATGGAGAAAATGTGCTGGAAATTTTTTTGTTGTTGTTTAAGAATATAACTGTCACAAATTGTTGTGAATCGGGGTTAAAGAGAGAGGCAGAAAGCAAATCCTCGAACTCAGAGGAGAGGTTCTAACAGTTTATTTATTCATAAATAGCAATAGGCAAAGAAATGGCGAAATGGGCCCACACTTGTTCACACACATACTCTTCACTAACCTTCCGGTCTGGCTATCGTAGCCTGGTTCAGTGGCAACACATCAGGTAATCCACAACTCTTTCCTGCTTTCAGATCCCCTGGAGCAAGACCTTGGCTGTGCAGGCTTGTCATCTGAGCAGCAGGCGTGGGCGTGGAGTCTGCGTGAATTGTCTCCCCGCACAATGTTTCTCTGTTGGTCACCAGGAATTGAGCGAGTTGCCATGCTAGACAGAAGGTTTTTAAACTAAATTCAGGCAATTACAACCAGAGTTATTTCATACATTACTTTATGGACTTTCCTTATCATCAGCACTCACACACGCTCTCTATGACTTGGTTTTCATAGTTATATGGGGCCTCGGTTGCGGTCAGCCCGGTGGAGTGCTGGGGCCATGGCCGGCTGGGAGCGGCGGGCAGCTTTACAGCATGAGCTGCCCTTATCACCCACACATACTCTCTATGGCTTGGTTTTCATAGCTATCTGGGACAGCGGGTAGCCACTGCAGCGGGCTCTGGTGGCTGCGTGTGTCCCATATATTATATATGTGTGTGTGTGTGTGTGTGTGTATGTATACATATATATATATATATATTATATATATGTATGTGGATACATATATATACATACATATATATGGATGTGTATACATACATATATATATATATATATATATATTACACACACATATGTGTGTGTCCCATATGTCATATATATATGTATATATACGTGTGTCTGAATATAAAAATAAATATGTATGTGTATGTATTTACACATATATATGTGCGTGTCATATATATGTATGTGTGTGAGTGCATAAAAGAAAATCAACACGGTAAAATAGTTCATAGAATGTTATAAACATATTAACATCCTTTGTCGGAAGCATTTTCTCTCAATGATTGTATCCTTAGATCTGACTTCGCTTGCAAGTTAAAATGTTCATTTACCTGCCCATCTTATATGAACCAAAGGAGAGAAGAAACCTGAGTCCCAGCCACATGGCTCCCTTCATGCTCATTCTTATTCCCTTCATATTGATTGGAGACAGTACCACAGAGTTAGAGGAGCTGGGATTTGTGCCATTTACTATCTAGTTTCCTTTGTCCTTTGTTTCCATCTGGTAATTGATAGGTTTTTTATGCCCACAGGAACTTTTAAGCATTTGGACCAGTTTTTTTTCTTATCCTTCCTTCCTTCCTTCCTTCCTTCCTTCCTTTCTTTCTTTTTCTTTTCTTTTTTTTTTTTTTCATATTCCAAAGTAAGAAGATACAAAAGTTCTAGCCACCTTCACTGACTAAGGCTACTTTGAATAGCAGTCAGGTGGGATGGAGCCACAAAATGGGCTGTTAAATGCCCCTGTATTTGGTTCTGGGTTACAATTGGCACCAACCACAAATCCCTCTCTTAGCATTTCAGTGTCTTCTATTAAACTCTCAACATTCAACTCCTTTGTTTTTCAGGACATCTGTGCTCAGGATTTGATATCACAAAAATTTGTAAAGATCTTTGCTAAACTGAACAAACCATTGTTTCCCAGAAATTAAAGAAAGAGACCACCAAACCCTATAGAATAATCACAAACCAGAAAGAAAAGAAAATATTTATTTCCTGAAACTTATAATGATAGGAGAATTGAGGACACATATTTTTGGATTATTATTGATTCTCACCTATTTCATAAATATACAATATGATCTAGAATTATTTAAAGAGATTGTGGTAAATCTTATAACAAGAATTTTTGGGTTTATTATAATTCCAAAGAGCTAGAATTCTAGTTCCCTAAAACAAAATATGTATTGTAGACTCCCAAAAATAATTTTTAAAAGAACTAATTAGTGAATACCACATTTTTCTTCAATTTTTACAACTATGTAAAAACTGCCTGACATGGGATAACACACATTAAGCAACCAGTGAATAGTAGATGAACCCAACAAGCTTATTTGGGACACAGGATACAAAAGACATAAGCCACAACTTCAGGAATATGTTGATTCATTTACTCATTCAGCTAGTTACTAAATAACTACTATTTCCAAGTCCAGTTTAAATATGGTAGAAAAAAAGATACAATCCCTGATCTTGGAGTATTTAAATGATGTATGGAAATATAAATCACCAAGCAATTACACTTGAGCTTTTGTGATGGAGAAAATTTGTTGGGAAGTTTTATTGTTTAAGAATATAACAATGAGATAGGTCAGCAGTTAAAAGCACTGACTGCTTTTCCAGAGGTCTTGAGTTCAATTCCCAGCAACCACATGGTGCCTCACAACCATCTGCAATGGGATCTGATGGCCTCTTCTGGTGTGTCTGCAAACAGGTACAGTATACTCACATACATAAAATAAATACATCTTTTTTTAAGCATATAATAAAGAAAAATTCTATATATTAGAGACTCAGAATTCTTTCCAACAGAACTGATGATTAAAAAGTATGGGGGAAGAGAACCAGGGACATGGCTGAGGATCTGGGGAAGAAGTAGCACGTATAATTCTGAAGAGTTAGAAAGGAATGTAACTATGTAACTTTTTAGCCATTGTGCATCGGAACTGGATAGATGTGAGAGGTGTAGTCAATCTGATAACAAGATGAGGATCAATCACAAAAGACTTGTACTGTCCGAACATAACAGCGACCTCCACAGACTGAGGTGGAGACAGAGGCATGAAAGAATTCACACATACAAGATTGGCTGACCAGATTATATGTATCTCCTTCCAATTCTGTATCCAGTGATATCACATTATCTGCTCAAAATGGCCAGGCATGGTGAGAGTATATTTTAGCATTTAAATGGTGAATACGGAAGATCTCAGGTTCTCTCTGGATTTACCAACATATCATTAGTTGAAGAGGAAAGATGATTGGTTGGGAGTGGAGGGGTGAATCAGCCTGAGATTATTAGTTCCAGGTTTCTATCCATGTCCCATGATTTACTGACAATAATAGCAATACCACTAAAACAAACCCATCATCAGTGTCTAGCTGTTATGCTGAAATGTGCCAGGTATGCCTCCTAACCAGTTCATGCTATGTTCACACTTAAATCTTACACAGAATAATTCTGAGATAGAATTTCTATGCCTGCTAAAGATCAACAGTGGGTCACTGAGAGTAAGCAGACTCTTGGTGTTCTTAGCCAAGTTCTTTGTGTTCAGTTCTTTTCTCTCCCTTGTTTTAACTTCTACTCACATGACAGTGTTTTATCTTTTATTCTTCTACAATATTCTAGCTTTTCTTGTTCAAAATGTCATTGTTTTTCAGAGGCTAAAATACCAGAATTAGAAGAAATTAAACAGGAAGAGTTTTTTAAACTGTAAGCTAACACAGCGTAATGTGAATGGATGACTGTGTCCCCTCTAATATCCACATATAGAAACTAAGGGCTAATGTGATAAGATAGAGTTGAAATGTTGGGAGAATCGATCAGATTATGAAAGCTTCACTCTTACAAATAGCAGTAGATGCTGCATTGCTTACCTTTGCATGGCTCTGACTGAAATACCCGACAGAAAAAACCTAGAGGCGGGAGGATTATCATGGCTCAGTCCATGCCCACTGGGCTTTGAATTTCTGGGTCTGTTGTGAACAACATCATGGTAAGAGGAACAAGTCTAGGGAGAGGTTACTAACCTCAGGACAGGCCGGAAGTAGGGATAAAGAAGGGAATGATGACTAGGCAGTATTCAGAGGCTCACTCCCAGTGCTTGCCTCTTCTAATAGGGGCCCCCTCCTAAGTTCTAAGAACCCCTGGAAACAGAGCCATCAACTGGAACCAAGCATTCAACACAGGAGATTATGCAGGACATTTTGCCCTAAATGACAGCAGACACCTCACAAAAGGGCTCAAGGGAACCAGCAAGCCATTTTCTTTCTTTCATTCTGTTAGATGAAGACTCAGACGCTGCCCTCCAGAGAATGCAGTTACAAGGAGCAATCTTGGAATTACCAACTGTGTTCTCACCAGACACTGAAGCTGTAATACCTTGATCTTGGACTTCCAGCTTTCGGAACTGAGAAAAATTACATTTGTTTTATGTATAGGTAAAGCATTCAAGTATAGAGCTGCACTCCTGGGCATTTTTGCTATGTGAGACCATTACTTTTCTTAATTTCATAAAAGCAGTTCTTTTGGTTAAGAGGAAGGGGACTCATTGGGAAGGGAGAATTGTATATAAAAGTTGTAAACATAATTTCAAATTAACATTACTCCAACTCTTCCTATGCCTCTAACAATGAAAAACAAGAAAAAGCTAAGCCATATGCATGGAGAAGATGGTTCTAAGTGCTTGTACTTAGGGCATACTTTAAGTACTTCCATAGCTCAAGTAACAAAAACTTACACACATAGTCCACTAAAACTGCAAAGCCAAGGCATGATCAACAGGCAGATCACAAATGCTCAGTGGTGTCAATCACTGGGTAAAAATTAAAACCACAGGATGCAATTATGCACACCGAAATGGAGAAAGCTAGAATACTGGTAACTTTGTGTGAGTTTCCTAGGACTGAAATAGCAGAGTATCACAAATGCTGAGGTTTGAACAACAGAAACTTGCCATCACAAAGTTCTGGGAGCTGGAGACTTGGGGGACAAGTCTCAGCAGGAGTTGTTCTTTCTCAGGCCTGTGGGAGATTACACTAGCTTTTCCTATTTTTCCATGAAACTTTAGTGTTGCTTGGATTTTAGATACGCAACCTTAATGTCCACCTTCAGGTCCAAAAGTCATTGTCCCTCTATGAATATCTCTGGGCCTAAATTCCACACATGACCCCTTTTTGAGTCAGGGTTTCTCTGTGTACCCCTGGCTGCTGTGTAACTCACTCTGTAAACCATGCTGGCCTCAAATTCACAGTGATCTTGCTGCCTCTGCCTCCTGAGTGCTGGGATTAAAGGACTAAGCCACCACTGCTTAACTCTCCCAGCTCTGTAAGGGCAAAGTGATGCTAATTTAGAGCTCAACACAACACAATGCTCTTATCTTACCTAAGGACAGTTTCCATTTCTATAAAAGGTTTCAAATGCGAAGCTATATGTTTGAATCACAGCATCTTTTGGAATTTACACATATCAAAATTTACACAATTGACATGTAACAAAATGCCAAATGTCCATGACTATGTGGCATGATCTGACTTCTTTATATTCTGTTGAAGAAGTACAGAATGGAAAGACAATTTTGGAAAACACTTGGGTATTTTTACAAACCTGAACATTTACTAGCATTTTTGCATGCTGATATCAACTCCCAGATATGTGCTCACAGGCTTGCTGAGTAAATAAATATCAGTTTCTGAGACTCAACTGTTAAATTGTCATAGATATTGTGTTTTTTTCAGAAAAATAAAAATGCCAACCCAGAAAGCTTGTGCAGTTGTCTGTGTATACAGTGGCACATTCCCATGGCTTCTGCCAGGAGGCCTCAGATCCTTACCATTAAGGACACTATAGAGTGCTAACTGTCTTCATAGCACAGTAGTGACTTCCAGCCCGAACAGGGGATTAGATAATCTGAGAAAAGAGATGTCACTGTTTCTTTCACCATTATTAGTAACCTATTTATTCCAACTCATTCTTGACGGTCTTGAACAACTGGGAATAAATATTAAAATTACTATATCATTCTTGTCTTGTATGATTTGGACTATACCCCTAATAGCAAATGAACAAACAAAAAATTAAAAATGATCTTCTTTATTCTAAATAATATTTGCATTTAGAACTGAAGCAAGTGATATATGAAAATAAACATTTCTTTTTAAATGGTCATAACCGTGACAAGTATATTAAATCTACGTTGGAGTTCACCTGTGAATCAAGAATGATCAATGATGGAAAAATGTAAGGTACAACACACATCAGAAAGGCTGTGTGCATACTAATCCCACAACTGAAGTGGAACTATTGAGTCTCTGTGGCCACAGAGCATGCATAGACTAACACAAAATAGTGTTCATGAGATTTCATAAGAAAGAATGGTGGCTAAAATAGAGCTTTTGCAACTTTGGAATGGATACTGGACACTAAAGGCATGAAATGTCAGCATGTTATCCAAATTACAAGCAGAAACTAGCACAAAATACGAAAAGACAATGTCATTCTGCCATGGTTTCAGCAGATATGCTATACTTAGAAGCCTGCCAGCATTTCCAAATGGATACGAGCTAAATGTCCTGGCTAGAGAGTACAGAATGTATGGGGTTGTTGTTGTTGTTTTGTTTTTTGTTTTTTACTTGAAGTTTATGGTGATAATAGGACTTGAGAATAGGTAAGCCTATGCTACCTCTATTGATGTGGGTTTCTCACATCAGCAGTTCAGGGTAGGCTTAAAATAAAGCACCCAGAGTTCAATTACACACACACACACACACACACACACACACACACACACACTCACACACACACACACAGACACACACACACACAGACACACCGCTGTTAGCACTAAATATAAGCATAAAACTGCATTTTCTCCTATGTCAGGTCTTTGATCTGTAACACAAAAATAATAGTGGTAAATTAAGCTAATGTGGCCAAAACTATTTTAAAAGGTGTCGATTTTTCTGCAACCAAACAACCGCTATCTCCACAGAAAGGATACCTTGACATTGAAGGCTCAGATGGCTCTTCATCTCATTAACATAATGCATTGTATTGACAGACCATATTTAATTTTAGGATTGCCAGCTCCAAAGAACAGTGAAGCCAGTAATTTATCACTTACATATTAAAGTTATTGGAAAATTAGTAGTTCAAGGACACACACACACACACACACACGTCAGAACTGGATGTTTAAAGTTTCTGCAATTATCATATAGGCAAATCTTCCTATTTGAAGAAAAGAATAATTTTTTTTAATTAATTCTTTTTTAAAACATCATTTAAAGTCCCTTTATATAGAATTCTTACATAATAGAAGGCACTGGTTCCAACATTTCTGAATTTTCTGAGATTGTCTGAAAGGATTAGAGAGGAATAGTTCTTTAGATATAAGTTGGATTTATTTTAAAGAGTTGCAATAAGCTGACACACTCAAAAGATCTCTCAAATGCTAAGACCACTGGAGCAACATAAACTGAATCCAAGGAAAGGAACACACAGTAATTCCGTCAAAGCTCTGCTTTCCTGGGAGAAATTGTCCTTTAGTAACGTTGGCCTCCTAGAAAAGACCAGCCACCGTGGTAAGACTGCCTCAGCTCAGCAGGGGAACTCGACGGGTGGAAGACAGGGATAATTTACTGACTGGCTCCTTTTGAGGGAGAGAAGAACATTTTAAATAAGAGAATTAGACAGATGACAAAACAAACACACACAAAACACACACAAAACACACACAAACTACAAAAGTTAAGATGCACTTAACACATGGAATTTCCTTTCCAACTTGATTTTTTTAAAATCTTTTGTACCTGCTCAATTATTTTTTTTAAAACCACAAGAATTCAAATTGCTTGACACTTTTTCAGAAACAAAAAGAGTTAAGAGTAGTTAATACCTTAGGAGGGGACCGAATAGTCTCATTTCAGAGGAGCAATTGGCTTTTGGGATGTTCCTTCATTTTGACATTAACTATGTGTCACTCCTCCAAAAGGGGATGGGTAAAGAGAACTGTCTCCTACCTTACATTTATTCAGAGAACTGGGCACTTTTCACTCTTTTGTAAAAGCCCTTCTCCTTTTAAAACACTCCTGCTCATTGTTCTATACAGAAATCTCTGCTTCTAAGAGAGGTTCAGCTGCAGTTGGGGAGGAGGGGCTGTTGATGGGTTTGTCAGACCACAGGCAGGACTGAAGTCCTCTACACTGCCCATTGCCTCCTAACACTTTCTCAGTAAAGGGACATGATGTTGTAAATAATGATGCTGGAAAACCTGGAGAATTGACACCAGGAAAGTGATCAGATTCAAAGAAAGAAAGTGCCTTGATTTATGTAAAAATATCTGGTGGTTATCACTGATAATGGCAAACAAAAAAGGGAGAGAGAAGCCTGTGATGTCTTAAGGAGCATTTGCAAACCATCTTAAAAGCTTATGTGAACCCATGTCACTGTTCCTTAAGCATTGCAAGTGCCATGACTAATATGTAACCTAATAAAGTTGACTTGTGTACAGTTTTGAAACAACAATGCCATATATTTGATAAAAATTATTGTCTTTCTTTTCTATAGAAGATGATTTTATATAAGACCAAAGATTAAGAAAAAAGAGGGAAAATAGAAAGTGTATCTTCCTCACAAGCTATTAGAATACTCTAAATTATCTATAGACTCTGAATTCATAAAGCTGCCTCAAACACAAAGGTTTTATAGGTATGTGCAAGAAAAAAAAAACATATACACATCATTATGTTCCCCATGAAACTTATGCAAAGGAATCAGCTTAGTCGCACAATAACTTTGCAACATCAGTATTATAACAAAAGAAATATCTCCTGATATGTTGGAAGCAGGGACATCAGCAGATGGAGGCCACCCTTAGCTACAGAATGTATCACAAGCCAGCCTGGGCTGCCTGAAAACTTGTTGCAAAGGAAAAAATAGCTCAATCCAATCCAAATACTAAATAATACAATTAATTTTTAAAATCTCCTTTCCATATTCCTAACAAACCCCCATTTCCAATGGCCCCATTTAATTTATGTATTCTTCTATGATGTCAGACATCACAGATATTTTGAGTCCCTAGTATGTACAAAACTCTATACCAGGCATAAGTAATATCATGGAGGGTAGATTGGACACAGTACCTATCTACATGTAGCTTACATTCTAGTGACATAACAAGCAATCAGGCAGCTCCACAGAAAAGAGAAGGAAAGGAGGAAGGAAGGAAGGAAGGAAGGAAGGAAGGAAGGAAGGGAGAAGGAAGGGAGAAGGAAGGGAGGAAGGAAGGAAGGAAGGAAGGAAGGAAGGAAGGAAGGAAGGGAGAAGGTAGGAAGGAAGGAAGGGAGGGAGGGAGGAAGGAAGGAAGAAGGAAGGAAGGAAGGAAGGAAGGAAGGAAGGAAGGAAGAAGTAAGGGAGAAGGAAGGAAGGGAGGAAGGAAGGAAGGGAGGGAGGAAGGAAGGAAGGGAGGGAGGAAGGGAGGGAGGGAGGAAGGAAGGAAGGAAGGAAGGAAGGAAGGAAGGAAGGAAGGGAAGGAAGGAGAGAACTAGGCATGTATTTGTCTTGAGGGAAATGGAACATATTTTGAGTAAACCTGTTTTGGGGAAGGTAATCAGGGTATCTCAATGACAAAGGGATAACAGCAGGTGAGGATGAGAAGAGAGCCACTATGGACAGCTGTAATCAAGTGGTGATAGGTTTTGTCTGGTTGGAGAAGGGATTGGGGTCAACCAAGTATTAATGTCTGGTTTGCATGGAGAAGACATATCCTAAAATATGCAAATATGTAGATAGGGGTGATCATGAAGAAACAGTGATGCTGGAGAAAGTGAAGGTGTGATGAGGGTGGAGCTTGGAGGGAGACAGCTGGGGGCAGCAAGGAAGCACAGGTGGTCAGACTGAGAGAAAATGCAGGACTGAGTTGGATAGACATCCCAGATAGGATGAAGTTATGAGCAGTGCAGCTGTGAAGAAAGAAGGGGATTTGAGTCTGATGGTTTTACTTGTCCCAAGAAATATGAGAAGCTATCTGGTGTGATGGGCTGTGGGGCACAGGTATTGAGAGACATGGAAACTACAGAGCCTCCCTGATAAACACTGAGATAATATCATTACTGCTATTCTTTCAACCCTGGACTAAAGACTTAGTGTGCAATGAGCCTCAAATTGAAAAAGTGGTACCTTCTTGATTGGGGTCTCACCAGCAGATTCAGTGTAAAATTATGACATGTTTCTTGCTAATGATTTAAGCTCTAGTTTTAAAGTCTTAGCCTTTGGTAACTAAAGAGACATAGGATGATTGTGTCAGTTGTTTTACCACTGTGTGTGGGCTAGTTTAGTGTCAACTTCGCACATCTTAGAGGACAGAACTTCGATTGAGAAATTGCCTTCATAAGGTCTGTAGGCAAGTCTGAAGGGCATCTTCTTAATCAATGACTGATGTGGGAGGGACCAGTCCATTGTTCTTGATGCCAATCCTAGTCTGGCAGTCATGGATGCTATAAGAAAGAGAGCTGAGGACAGCCATGCTCCTGTCTGCAAGCATAACAGTATTATTAATAGTGTTAGAGATTGGTGCTTGTCCATGAGATGAGTCTCAAGTTGGGCTGATTATTGATTGGCCATTCCCTCAGTTTCTGTTCCATTGCCTGTCTGTGCATTTCTTGAAGACAGGATAAATTTTAGGTGAGAAGTTTGTGGGTGGATTGTTGTTCCTATCATTTCACTGGGGTTCCTGTCTGGCTATAGGACATGGTTTTCCTCTGAGAAGCTCCACCCAGCAGCCAACTAAGACAGATGCAGAAACCCACAGCCAAACAGTGGATGCAGCTTGGGGACTCTTATGGAAGAACTGGAGGAAGGATTGTGGCTGCCAAGTGGATAGGAACTCCACAGGAAGACCACAGAGTCAACTAACCTGGACCCTTGGGGCTCTCAGAGTCTGAACCACCAACCAAAGAGCATACATGGATTGGAACTAGGCCTTCCTGTACTTTTGTAGCAGATGTGTAGCTTGGTCTTCATGTGGGTCTCAAACAAATGGAATGGGGGCTGTCCCAAAAGCTGTTGCCTGTACATGGCATATGTTCTTCTAGCTGGGTTGCCTTGACTGGCCTCAGTAGGAGAGGAAGTACATAGACCAGCAGAGACTTGAAGTGCCACGATGGCATTGAAGGGAATACTCAGGGGAGAGAAGAGGACAAGGGCAGTGAGAGGGATGTAAAGTAAATAAATAAAATAGTAGTGGTAGTAGTAATAAAACAAGGGGGGGGGGGGGAAGGGGCTAAGAAGGCCACGAGTGAACAGGCCATGTAAAGTAAATAAATAAAATAGTAGTAATAAAACAAGAGAGAGAGAGAGAGAGAGAGAGAGAGAGAACACTAAGAAGGCCATGAGTGAGCAGGCCAGTAAACAACACTCCTGCAGGCCTCTGCATCAGTCCCTATCTGATAGGTTCCTACCCTGTCTTTCTTCAGTGATAAACCATGATATGTAAAAGAAAGCAAACCACTTCTTTCCTAACTTGCTTTTTGTTCCTGGTGTTCCATCACAGCAATATAAACCATGTCAAAGACAAAGAATTAAACAAGCATTCTGCAACATGAATGATAATAGGAGCTACTAATTTGGAAGAACTCACACATAGAGACTAGGTTAGGGATTTCATGTAAAAGTGCACACAGACCTTGAGCAACTCATTAGTGGTCAGCTCAAGTGACATTACTACTTACAAATCAGAAAAGTGGTGTTCACAGAACTCTAAGATTGGTTTGAAGGGATAAGAAGTCCTTTAGCTGAGGATTTGTGATTGAGCTTAAATCTTTGCATTAGAGATACTTCCTATTTCCTTCCTGAAGAGCTCTTCCCAATTTCTGCCACAGTTGACATTTTTTCTTCCTGTGCAGTCTAGACAATGATGGTCAGTGAATAGGAACATGCAAAATGTGAAATCACGGCCAATTGCTCTCATCTACAAAGTTTGTTCTTGCATTGATCATGTCCACAGGGGGAGTCTGGGGTTTTTTTGGTTCAAAATATAGGCAACTCAGAGTGGTAAGTGGTTCTAACCTTTCTGAAATTGACATCAGTGGGAAGAAAACTGCATTGCAGAGTCCCCACTGAGAGGACTCATAAAGGCTGCAACCAAGTGAACAGACAAGGCTTTGTCTTATAGCTCCAGATAGACACACTGGACAGAATTTCTCAGACTCCCAACAGCAAGTTTCCCACTGAGCATCCAAAGAACTGAAGAGAGCAATGTTCCAAATAAGGCATTTCCTAGGACAGAATACTTTCTCCCATGGGGAAACAAAACAAAACAAAACAACAAAACATTCCTGGTATCAAGATTTTACCATGATAATGAAAAGTGTGATGGTAGATCACGTTAGTCAGTCTGGTTGATTCTAGAAGTTTCATGTTATGAATCCATCCATTCATTTCCCCACCTCCTAAAGACCTCCATTTCTGGTGGCATTATGACCACAATTTCCCAGTTGTCACATTAGGCAGAGGGATTCACTGACTTACAAGCCTGATCATCTAACTGTGCCGGGCATCCTGGTGTTACCACCCTGCTCCTCTTATGGCCCCAGCTCTTCCTCTTGCTCCTAAGCCTCTGCTGAATGATCAGGCCCTGCTGAGCACTTCAGCCACTGCTATTGTGGGTCTATCCTTCCCTCATGGTCTGCACACTGACTCTCCTGAATGGTCTCTAAATTACATGCCCAGCCTCACTTCTGAGATTGTGATCACTGACTGTAGACTGTCCTTTTCAACAGTCCCCTAGTGTTCTAGCTGTCATCTACTGATCATTGGAAACTCTTCTCTATAGTATTTCTTTATTCTGATTCTTGTGAAGTCACTCCTGTTCTCCAGGCATAGAAACATTCCTAGTTAATTGTTTTTGCTTGCTGTATGGCCTAGCCAATGAGGTAAAGGAGCCTTGAAAGATCTGTAAACAAGAGCAGATGTCACTCATATTCATCAGCTGGTACCTATTAGAATACACACAATTCAATAGATAACACAAAAGTGACTCATTGTTGAATAGATCTGTGCATTTCAATGTGATTTGGATCAAACTGTGATAAAATAATTATACATTTTTATTCTTGCCAAGGAACTTACTATTTTCCCAATGCCAAAGAACAACACTCAGTTTGCCCACCACTTTTAATAAGATAAATCTATGAGCATTTTAAATATATTATTAGAATATGAGTTTATAGATGAGTTCTTGTTCTCATTTGTGAAATTAAAATAATATTGTTTCCAGAGACCATTTTGATAATTGTTTGCTGCTATCTCTTGTGGGCTCATCCTGTACTTTAAATATTAGGTGTTTTTTTGTTTTGTTTTGTTTTCTGTCATGTCTGTCATGTGATAATTCCATCACACTCTTTAGTAAGAAAAGATTGGAGTAGACAATTCCTGTTATTCTGAGATAATGAAGAGAATACTAATTGAATGCACTGGGAAGGGAATGAATGCACTTTAGAAAGCTATTAACAGCTCCTGTGTCTCGGTCTTCATTAGCTACTCTCACTTTTCATTTCTATAAGGTTTTCCCTCATTTTTCTTAAGAAAACTAAAAAGTTTAACAGTGGAAAAGAAGAGTGAGATAATAAAGATAAGCTGTGTTTGTTTCCCTGCAGCAGCAGGCACAGTCCTCCAGACCTTATTTGTAAGTAAATTTTCATTGACATCATGGTCTGAGCATACATTTACATATGCATCATATACATACACACACACACACACATATACATACACTTATACACATATGCCACACATATGCATTCTCTCATATATATATATGTATATATATGTAAATGATTATATATATATATATTATATACATAAATGATTGTCAACGCTCCATTCAGAATTTGGTGTAGAAGGATCTTCCTCCTTTCGGTGAATAGGAGTCAAAATTGTTAGCACCCTTTAAAAAGCAATTTGTCAAAAGTATATATATATATATATATATATATATATATTTAACAATCATTAAATGCATAAGAAGACATTATTTCCAAAACTACAGTATTCTAAAACAAAATGATTTTGAATTACTTTGTTGAAATAATGAACAATTATATATAAAACCTCAGCAACTAACAATCACACATTCATATCCTGATCCCAGTACAGGGTGCCCAGGTGCTGCATCTATGCTTCTATTCTTCTGAACCCTGGCTTGGGGAAGCTCCTGAGTGGGCCATGTTGTCCCACAGGCCAGCACAGAAGCAATAGAGAGTGAAATCCTATTGCAACTGCACTTGGTGTTTTGCCTAGGCAGAAGGTCATGGCTCCTCTCATCACACACCACTGGTCTGTGAAAGTCAAGTGGCTACATCCTGAACCAAAGGAGGGAGAGTGTGGCCATCGCTCAGCTGAGAAAATGAATCAGGAACAGTAACACCATCAGCACAGTGGCTTGTCCATACATTTTCTCCAAAAAAGGTTTTCATTCAGGAGTATTTTAAAATAGATCCAAATCACATAGTTCTTATTTTAGTGAATAAGTATATGTAATTTCAAATTGCAAACATTAGCGTAATAGCATGGTTTTCATTAAAATTGTTCTTTGTGCTATGTCATATTTCATTAAATACAGAAACCATAATTTCTCGATAGTTTGTCTCTTTAGATCCCTCCTAATCTTTTGTTCTTTGCAACGAGCATTTCTGATGTTATGAAAATCTTTTTTTTTTCCTGGTCATAAAATCCTTTCATTTGACTAGATGCCCAGAAGAATAATAACTGGGTCAAAGAGTGTGAATATTTTTAGAGTTCTTAAAATACTTTGACAAATTGCTTTTCAAAAGGTGCTAACAATTTTGACTCCCATTTGCAGAGAGTAGGAAGGTCCTTCTGCACCAAATTTTTATTGACTGTGGTGTCGTCAGTGGAAGGAAATACTTCTGATATGATTTCTTGTCCTGGGTGTATTTGTCCCTCTTGTTGTCTATCTATCTATCTATCTATCTATCTACCTACCTACCTACCTATCTATTTATTTTCACACTCTCTCCTTGTTTGAGTCTTTTATGATTTCTTCTCCTGTTTATATTTGTCTTTCTTGTTGTTTGTTTGTTTGTTTTCACACTTTGTCCTGGTTGAGTCTTCCATCCGTGCTCAGCAGCCTCACTGAGGGCAAGGACGTTGTGAGTCAAGACTCCACAAACTGTCTGCACCTGTTCAATCAATGCTCTCCAAGGGAGTCTCTATTGAATGAACAAAGTGAGAAAAGGGTTCCTTCCGACTTTCCATGCTACAATGTTTGTTTTTTCTGGTCACTATATAGATAACTTCTTTCCTACATTTCTTTCAGACAGGTGTGCTTTTTCTCTTCCTAGTTGAGCATTCTTACCCTTGAAACTTGCCTATCAGTACACATTGCTTCTTACCAGTGTAGGTTAAGTCCTTGGGTTGAGGCTATTGCTTCTTGGTGCAGCAGCCCTCAGTAATCCCACACTGTGATGTGTTGCTTCCTTCTGCATATTTGAAAGTTGTATGTCTCATTCATTTTCCACTCTTCTGGAACTTTCCCTGCCATTGCTTCCCCATTTACATTTTTATTTTCCTAAAGGTTTAATAAGTAAATGTTCTAGTGTTTTATAGTCATTGACTTTATGTTTGGCCCTTTATTTCATTAATTTTCAAGGTTGTGGGGAGTGGGATGAAGTTATGAGGTGGTCATTTTTCCTATGTGGATGAGGAGTTCCTCTCCTTTAGGCACCACACAGTCATAATGATGGATACAGAAATGTGTCTGCTTCTTAATATCCAAAAGTAAATGAATGTTGTGCTTTTTGTGTCTTACACTACTTAACTTATTAACATTTCTTATATAATTATAGGATAAGTCAATGAGGGTGGATTGACATTTATTCCCTGTGATAACTGGAATGTGCCCCTGATCCAAATCCATTATGTGGTTTAATTTTCCTTCCAAACATTAAAAAGAACTGAACAGATGAACAGGAATCTATTCTAACTGAGAAGCAGCCCCTAGAATGTGCCCGCACCTCAATGAATCAAGAGTGCCTGCTCTCCAGCTGGAAGAAGGAGATAGCTCAGCATTACCTAATCCAAGTCCACTGTAATCTGAACTGTGAGGTCAAGGCCAAATGCCCTGTAGCACTGTAGCTGAAATTTAACATGCAGAACCTGGTGACTGTCAATAAGCGTTGCTTCCACCAGGAACTCAAGAGTCATTACCTTCCATGCATCTAGGATAATTTCACCTGGTGTGTCTAGGGACAGGTATGTCTAGGGACAGTTGACCACTCCAAAGATACAGTAAATGGCACTTCAGGGCCAATGGGTTAATTTTGGAAATCTCAAAGAAAGACAAGGACACAAGCACCTCTTGAGAAAACTATACAATCTCCTGTTTAATCTTGTGTCTTTAGTTAACAATATTATACTGTGCACTTAAAGGTTTAAGTTAGTAAATCTCATGTTAAGAACTTTTATGACAATATTTGAACTATAACAAAAGAACTAAGCCATCAGACATAAGCATCAATACCATGTGGAAAATAGCAAGGTGTCTAGGATATCTCAGGCCTAACCTAGAAGCCCTGGCCAAGAGTAAAGTGATACCATGGATCAGGCAAACTCGAGTGAGGCTCCGAAGCATGTGACACAGAAATTCTCTCCAGACTTGTAGTTGATGAGGACACTTGGATTTTGTGACTAGTTAAGTCATTTGAAATTGACAAGTGTAGAACCATCAGACTCTCTGGAAAAACTTTCTTAGAGCAGTCTAGAAATATTGAGTGCCTGATGTTGGATGGTAGTATAGGGGAGATATGACGATGACTGAGTAGATACAACTGCCCCTCTCATGTCAATGATATCCCTTAAGGAGAAACTGGCATCACACAGGTAACTGTAAACAGAAAGAGAACAGTTAAGGCAACAAGGCACTGTTCATGTCATGGAGGGATCATGGGTAAGTGTTCTTTCCTAGAGTTCTTCGCGTAGACTTAGTCCTTGGTCAGTGTTACCACGGGACTGAGCACTTGCTCAACCTCTCACAAATGCTAGGCGTTCCAGCCTTGTCACTTATCCTTCCTACTTTAAGGGAAATGACCAAAATTTCAATTTCATCAATTAAAATCAGAGCAAAGAGTTCTGTCCAAGTTTCTTCAGTTTCCCATCTGTGGGAGGCAGGATATGGACACTTAAAAATGTGTTGTGTCTTGCTCTTTGATGATATGAAGGGAGACTGCGGGTAAATTGCACATGGTGTGGTCTTTAATTGGCTGAGTTTGTGATGTAGCACCAGAGATTATCCAGAGATATCCTGCGTTATCACAGTCTGGAGGCAGAACAGTTAACTTCAGGGGTGATGATAAGAGAATTGCTCAGACATCAGTGAAGTTGGAAGAGAAAGAGGCCTGGGATCTAGAAATACAAGATCATCTAGAAATTTCAAAAGAAAGAAAGCAGATCTTCCTACAGCACCTTCCTTGTTACTCAATGAGACCAGACAGATTCCTAACCCACAGAATAGAGGGAATAAGTGTGTCTCGTTTGAAGCCACTGAGTTATTTGTTATTGCTGACACCAGGACTTGGAGAATGAATAAATATTGTGTGCTTTTGTGTCTTGTTTCCTAAGTTAAGATTTGTTCTTAATTCTGAAGAATGTAATTTTACCTCATTTTAAAGGTGAGCTCTGTATATTAAAATATTGTTTTGTGTTTTAAATAAACTTTATGACAGATAAAAAAAAGGTGAGCGCTGTAATTGCAGTCACTATTTTATTGACTATTTTCTCTTTTTTTCTATAGATGTCAAGACAGTCTTTTTGCCCCTAATTCTAACTCCAGAAGCTTTATCTCTTTGCCTTTTATAGTTACAAAGGATCCTTGACAGATTAAATTAAAAAAAAATCTTCAAGAATTTATCCTTCCATGTTTTATTAAATTTCCTTAAAGTCTTGTCAGGAGAGAGGAGAGAAGGAGGGAGGGAGGGAGGGAGGGAGGGAGGGAGGGAGGGAGGGAGGGAGGGAGAGAGGGAGAGAGACAGAGAGACAGAAAGACAGACAGACAGACAGAACACGAGTACAAGTGTGCACAGTGTGAAGATGAATCACTTCCTGAGTGAGGAGACTTGGTCATTTCAGTTCAATTATTAAGTTCAGAAACAACAGAGAGGCCAGAAAGTCACAAGTTTGTGAGTACACATGCTATCTGAGTCATCTGTTTATCTTAACTGTCAGGGCCTTGCTTGTAGTGAGCTGTACTTTGTACAGGAAAGGGATGGAGGTTGCTGGCTGCTCCATTGTAGGATTTGAATGTCAGGTAATCAATTGGTCATCATTCACTCCTCTTGCTGCATAGTGTGCAGCGCAGCTCGGGATCCTATGCAAGAGCAGCGAGCTTTTAGAACCACAAAGCTCTCCTGTGTAGGTAGAAAGTCACATCTGAGTCTCTTAGACTCTCTACTTGTAGACAGACTTGGTGAACAGCATTTTGGATACTTTTTCCATATCTGGGTGTGCATCTGAGTTACGTAATGAGTCTTTGGAGTTTTTTTTTTTCCCCCTTTGGGGATTGAGATAGCTCAGAGAACTCAGATGCTTTTTGTAACGTCAAGCAGAGCTTCTTAAACTTTTCTACTCACGTCCTTTTTCTTCTGAGAAACTTTTTACAGGATCCCAAGAAGTGAGGAATACAAAATAGACATACATATTCGATACTTAGACACAAGAAGTCTCAAAGGTATGGATTGTAAAACCATTCCTTAGAATGTTAAAGAATTGCAATACCAATAAGCCTTAGCATTTATTGCAGGTGAAATAAAAAGTCTGTGCTAATGAGATGAATGTGCCTTTTGCTTTACTTAAGGAATGAAGTCCTGGTTGAATATTTGATACTGCATAACATAGGGGGGCATCTTCACCATTTTTTCAGAGTTGATTGATATTCTGATTCTGTCACTGTCAACACTGAGAATACAACTTCATATAAATACGTGGTATCAAGTAGCATACATGTGTCTAGGGATATTTCAGATTCTTTTTTTGAAATTATGATTAAACTCTAAGCCACAATTCATTGAATGATATTTATGAAATTCTATTCAACAAGTTAAACAGAAATCCTTAAAACGAACCATTCTAAAATAACCCAATTCAAAGAGACTCTAATTTGATACTTAAATGCTGAAGAGTAATAGTGAAAACTATTAAAAGTCTTTACTTTTTGTAATTAAAGCATCACTTATATAAGATGAGAAAACTTTGTGTGTACAGTGAAAGCACTAATTTCATGACATACAGTATCCTTGAATCTCTCCAATGTGACAGCACATACTGTAAGGAGCGTATCTTATGTAAGGAATGAAGCCCTGGTTGAGCATTTGATACTGCATATCATAGAGCACCACCTGAGTGTAGAGTGAATTCATGGAGCTTGCTTTATCCAAACAAAGTGCAGCTCAGAACATGAGGGAAGTTCTCTTAACACAGCTGTGCAGAGTTTCCTCCACACTCCTGCAAGCTTTCCAAAAGGGCAACACAGGGAAGGCATGGTGACATACGGAAGCTTTCTTGCATATCACAGATTCACCTTCATTATATGCCACCAAAGGCCATCCATACTATTGTAGCACTAGAGGAGCAAAACAGAGAATCTTCAACATTTATATCTAATAACTGGTAAGGAAGGTCAGTGAGTCACCTCCTGAGTAAACAAACCTGATAGATAATGATTTTACTGCTGAGCTAAAAACATCTTCTAAACGTCATTGAAGATGAGATCATGTTAATTAGGTAAATTAATAAAATTAATACATGAAAATTTAATCCCAATAATTTTTAACGGGGAAAGCCTTTGGAGAAACTGATTTTTTTGTTTTGTTTTGTTTTATAGATATTCTCTTTATTTACATTTCAAATGCTATCCCCTTTCCTAGTTTCCCCTCCGAAAATCTCCTATTGCCTCCCCCTCCCCCTGTTCTCCAACCACTCACTCCTGCTTCCTGGACCTGGCATTTCACTATATTGGGGCATAGAATCTTCACAAGACCAAGGGCCTCTCCTTCCACTAATGGCCAACTACACCATCCTCTGCTACATGTGCACCTAGAGGCACAAGTTCCACCGTGTGTGTGTGTGTGTGTGTGTGTGTGTGTGTGTGTGTGTGTGTTTTGACTGGTAGTTTAGTCCCAGGGAGCTCTGGGGGTACTGGTGAGTCCATATTGTTATTCCTCCAATAGGGCTGCCGGCCCCTTCAGCTCCTTGGGTACTTTCTTTAGCTTCTTCATTGGGGACCCTGTGCTCCATCCAATGGATAACTGTGAGCATCCACTTAGGTATTTGCCAGGTACTGGCAGAGCATCACAGGTGACAGCTATATCAGGCTCCTGTCAGCAGGCTCTTTTTGGCATCTATCTAGTGTCTGGGTTAGGTGGTTGTTTATAGGGTGGATCCCCAAGTGGGGCAGTCTCTGGATGGTCCTTCCTTCAGTCTCTGCTCACAACTTTGTCCCTGTAACTCTTTCCATAGGTATTTTGTTCCCCCTTCTAAGAAGGATCAAAGAATCCACACTTTCTATCTTCTTCTTGAGTTTCATGTGTTTTGCAAATTGTATCTTGGGTATTCTGAGTTTCTGGGCTAATATCCACTTATCAGTGAGTGCATATCAAGTGACTTCTTTGGTAACTGGGTTACCTCACTCAGGATGATATCCTCCAGTTACATCCAGTTGTCTAAGAATTTCATAAATTTATTGTTTTTTAATAGCTATGTAGTAGTCCATTGTGTAAATGTACCACATATTCTGTATCCATTCCTCTGTTGAGGGACATCTGGGTTATTTAAGCTTCTGGCTATTATAAATAAGGTTGCTATGAGCATAGTGGAACATCTGTCCTTATTACAAGTTGGAGTATCTTCTGGGTATATGCCCAGGAGTGGTATTGCTGTATCTTCTGATAATACACTGTACAATTTTCTGAAGAACTGCCAAACAGATTTCTAGACTGGTTGTACCAGCTTGCAATCATACCAGCAATGGAGGAGTGTTCCTCTTTCTCCACATCCTCACCAGCATCTGCTGTCATCTGAGTTTTTGATCATACCATTCTGACTGGTGTGACGTGGAATCTCAGGGTGGTTTTAATTTACATTTTCCTGATAATTAAGGATGTTAAATAATTTTTTTAGGTGCTTGTCATCCATTCAGTATTCCTTAGTTGAGAATTCTTTGCTTAGCTATATACCCCATTTTTGAATACAGTTATTTGGTGTTCTGGAGTCATTTCTTAAATTCTTTATAAATATTTGATATTAGCCCCCTATGGGATTTAGGATTGATAAAGATATTCTCCCAAACTGTTGGTTGCCTTTTTGTCTTATTGACAGTGTCCTTTGCCTTACAGAAGCTTTGAAATTTTATGAGGTCGCGTTTGTCCATTGTTGATCTTACAGCACAAGCCCTTGCTGTTCTTTTCAGGAATTTTTCTCCTGTACCCATATCTTCGAGGTTCTTCCCGACTTTCATCCTCTCTAAGTTTCAGTGTCTCTAGTTTTATGAGGAACTCCTTGATTCATTGGACTTGAGCTTTGAACAAAGAGATAAGGATGAGTCTATTTGCATTCTTCACATGATAACTGACAGTTGTGCCAGCACCATTTGTTGAAAATACTGTCTTTTTTCCTCTGGATGGTTTTAGCTTCTTTGTCAAAAATCAAGTGGCCATATATGTGTAGATTCATTTCTGGGTCTTCGAGTCTATTCCATTGATCTACCTGTCTGTTGCTGTACCAGTATTATACAGTTTTTAATCACAATTTCTCTGTAGTACAGCTTGAGGACAGGCATGGTGATTCTGCCCCAGGTTCTTTTATTGTTGAGAAGAGTTTTTGCTATCATAGGTTTTTTGTTATTCCAGATGAATTTGCAAATTGCCAGTTCTAACTCTGTGAAAAATTGAGTAGGAATTTTGATGGAGATTGAATAGAATCTGATGATTGCTTTCAGCAAGATGGCCACTTTTACCATATTAATCCTGCCAATCCATGATCATGGGAAATCTTTAGGTCTTCTGAGATCCTCTTCAATTTCTTCAGAGACTTGAATTTCTTACATACAGATCTTTCACTTTCTTAATTAGAGTCACACCAAGGTATTTTATATTATTTGTGATTATTTTGAAGGTTGTTGTTTCCCTACTTTCTTTCTCAGCCTGTTTATCCTTTGTGTAGAGAAAGGCCACTGATTTGTTTGAGTTAATTTTATATCCAGCTACTGCTCTGAAGTTGTTAATCAGGTTTAGGAGTTCTCTGGTAGAATTTTTAGGGTCACTTATATATACTATCATATCATCTGCAAATAGTGATATTTTGAAATCTTCCTGTCCAATTTATTTCCCTTTGATCTTATTTGGTGTCTAATTGTTCTAGCTAGGACTTCACTTAGTAAATTGAATAGGTAGGGAGAAAGTAGGCAGCTTTGTCTAGTCCCTGATTTTAGTGGGATTGCCTCAAGTTTCTCTCCATTTAGTTTGATGTTGGCTACTGGTGTGCTGTATATTGCTTTTATTATGTTTTGGTATGGGCCTTAAATTCCTGATCTTTCCAAGACTTTCTTCATGAATGTGTGTTGGATTTAATTAGCATTTAATGAGATTATCATGTGGTTTTTGTGTTTGATTTTGTTTGTATAGTGGATTATGTTGATGGATTTCCATATATTAAACCATCCCTGCATCACTGGGATGAAGCCTACTTCATCATGACGGATGATCCTTTTAATGTGTTCTTGGATTTGATTTGTGAGAATTTTATTGAGTATTTCACATCGATATTCATAAAGAAATTGGACTGAAGTTCTTTCTTTGTTGGGTCTTTGTGTGGCTTAGGTGTCAGAGTAATTGTGGCTTCATAGAATGAATTGGGTAGAGTACCTTCTGTTTCTATTTTGTGGAATAGTTTGAAAAGAGTTGGAATTCGGTCTTCTTTGAAGGTCTGATAGAACCCTGCACTAAATCCATCTGATCCTGGGTTTTTTGGGGGGCGGTGGTGGGGTGGAGACTATTGATGACTGTTTCTATTTCTTTAGGGGATATGAGACTGTTGAGATCATTAATCTGATCCTGATTTAACTTTGGTACCTGGTATCTGTCTAGAAAATTGTTCATTTCATCCAGATTTTCCAATTTTGTTGAGTATAGGTTTTTGTAGTAGGATATGATATTTTTTTGGATTTCCTCAGATTCTTTTGCTATGTCTCCTTTTTCATTTATGATTTTGTTAATTAGGATACTGTCCCTGTGCCCTCTAGTTAGTCTGGCTAAGGGTTTATCTATCTTGTTGATTTTCTCAAAGAATCAGCTCCTAGTTTTGTTGATTCATTCTATAGTTCTTTTTGTTTCCACTTCAGCCCTGAGTTTGATTATTTCCTGTGGTCTACTCATCTTGGGTGAATTTGCTTCTTTTTGTTTTAGAGCTTTTAAGTATACTGTCAAGCTGCTATTGTATGCTCTCTCTAGTTTCTTTTTGGAGACAGAGACCTATGAGTTTTCCTCATAGGACTGTTCCATTGTGTCTTATAAGTTTGGGTATGTTGTGGCTTCATTTTCATTTAACTCTAAAATGTCCTTAATTTACTTCCTTATTTCTTTCTTGACAAAGCTATCATTCAGTAGAGTATTGTTCAGCTTCCACCTGAATGTTGGCTTTCTATTATTTATGTTGTTATTGAAGATCAGCCTTAGTCCATGGTGATCTGATAGGATGCATGGGATAATTTCAATATTTTTGTATCTGTTGAGGCCTGTTTTGTGACCAATTATATGGTCAATTTTGGAGAAGGTACCGTGAGGTGCTGAGAAAATGTATATCCTTTTGTTTTAGGATAAAATATTCAATAGATATCTGTTAAATTCATTTGTTTCATAACTTCTGTTAGTTTTACTGTGTCTCTGTTTAGTTTCTGTTTCCAGGATCTGTCTATTGCTGAGAGTGGGGTGTTGAAGTCTCCCACTATTAATGTGTATGGAGCAATGTATGCTTTGAGCTTTACTAAAGTTTCTTTACAGAATGTGGGTGCCCTTGTATTTGAAGCATAGAAGTTCAGAATTGTGAGTTCATCTTGGTAGATTTTACAGTTGATGAGTATAAACTGCCCCTCCTTTTCTTTTTTGATAACTTTAGGTTGAAAGTTGATTTTGTTTCATATTAGAACGGCTACTCCAACTTCTTTCTTTGGGCTG
Organism: Mus musculus; assembly: GCF_000001635.26. NCBI lineage: Eukaryota > Metazoa > Chordata > Mammalia > Rodentia > Muridae > Mus > Mus musculus. Next base: position 15,112,710 of record NC_000067.6, on the reverse strand, counting down.
TTTGCTTGGAAAATTGTTTTCCAGTCTTTTATTCTGAGGTAGTTTCTGTCTTTGTCTCTGTGGTGGGTTTCCTGTATGCATCAAAATGTTGGGTCCTGTTTATGTATCCAGTATGTTATTCTATCTCTTTTTGTTGGGGAATTGAGTCCATTGATGTAAAGGAAAAGTAATTGTTTCTTCCTGTTATTTTTTTGGATCTAGAATCAAAATAGGGCAAGCCACTGTTCATATCTCTGAGGGTTGTTTTTGATTTTTGTTTTTGTTTTCTCTTAAAAGTTTTGAAGTGGGAAGACATATCTTAAATATGATCAATCTACCTGTTAACAGGGGATCCAACGCAAAAGCTTTGCATTATGTCTGCTTGCCTTGGCTCTCCCTGAAAAGTTCATCAACCATATTCCTGCTGTTGCATACCTTTACTGGTATCAGAATCGAGCATCCTTGGGCTTCCAATGTAGCCAGAAGACTGGTAGACTCCAAAAACTTTCAGGTCTTTAGAACTAGGTGAGGACTTATAAAGCATCAAGCCTCATGGGCTGAGTAGCTACTGTGTTCTCACTTTCTCCAGAGAGAGGCAAGCACTGTTGGATTGCACAGACTCAATCACATAACAAAATATAACAAATGTCCTTTGAGTGCATATTCATTATATTAGTCTTGTTTCTGTAGAGAACCTGATTAATACTGTATTAGTGATATAAGTCAAACCAGACTCCTGGGAAAATAGCAATAAATTTGATATTTCCCTGAACATTAAGGAGCCTAGCTCCTTACACTTTTTGGAAGGAGAATTCTTATTTCTCATATATTCTGGACTACGTACATACATACTAGTACCTATACTCCTTCAGCAAGCAGGCCAAATTCTGTCCTCAGTGATCCAAACACACAGAAAATGTTGTAGGCAGTGAACACCACTTCTCACAAGACAAACAGACTTGGAATCTCTAGTTGTTATTATACTTGAAGAGCCTGTGCCTTGACTATTCTGCCGAAACCACAGAGTAGTAAGGTTGTAAATAAGCTAGAAAGTCTGTGCTTATTTGGAATCCACATGCTTCAAGTTTTCCTTCTGTGTGATTCTTTTTCCTGCCACCAGGGGCAGCTCTCCACTGGGAGTGTCAGTCAGAGAGGGACCACCATTTACTGTTGATTCATCTGGGGAACTGATACAGAATAAAGGCCTGATGTTGGTTGTGAATCCACAAGCTCTGTGTGTGATGCTGAGATGATAGACGGGCTCCTTCTGGTTTCCAGTCAAAGCAACATGTCCACTGATTTATAGCACAAAGCCAGCTTTGCTTTCTACATATAGGTTCTTTTTTCTAAGCAGATGCATGGCGATCCTAGACACTCAGCTGACGCCAGGGTATAAAACATCAGAACCTAAAGATTAGCACTGACTAGGTGATAGTTCTATTTTTATACATGAACCTCACAAATTATTGGCAGCTCCTCTGCAAAATGAAGTGATGTGTTAGGAAACCTTCCATATTCCAGGCTTCCCTCTGCTCATCAGTGAAGTCAGCCATCTGAGTGCATCAGCCCATGTTTATTCCTATATATATATATATAGGAACTCTCTTTGCATAGGAAGGTCAGAACACTTTCCACTTTTTTTCTGATGTAAGATGGAATCTCCTTTTGTAGAGTAATCTTGCTACTCATAGGCAAGGCAATTTCTTATTGAGAACCTCTAGTCAGCTTCTCATATACATAACTCTCTCTGGCTTTTGAATATTTCTAGCCATACTGTATCTGTAATCATGAGACTCACATTAAGTACAGAGGAACAGGGTTGATGCCACCACTCAACCATAATTGTAACTTGAGTATTTCTCTCTTTTATTTTTGAAAATATTTTATTATATGGTTGTATTAAAGTTGACTAATATTTAGAGCTTAAATAGATTTAAGGAATACAATTGGATGAGTCCAAACATATGCACTTAGAATCACCTCAGTCAAAATAATAAACAGGTCCATTACTACCAAGCTGGTAATAGTGCCCCTTTCCCTTCTCCTCCTATTCCTCCTCTCTTTTCCTGATTAAAAAAAAAAAATAATGCACTTTTTATCCTCTTTAGCAAATGTTTAAATGTATAACATCATATTGTCAGCTACAGGTACCACATTGTTCAGCATATTTCTAACTTACTCATTTGTTTAATTATAATTTTATGGGCTAGAGAGACGGCTCAATGTTAAGAGCACAGACTGCTCCAGAGGACTTGGGTTCAATTCCCAGCACCCACATGGCAGCATGCAACTGTCTGTACCTCCGAGATCTGTTTGTACATACATGCAGGCAAATGCAATGCACATAATAGCAAGAAAAATAAATTACTTAATTACAGTTTGATGACCATTGGAAACTATAGGTTCCTTTCCATTGACCCCCATCCCAGAGAAATGAGTTCACTTTCTGCACCCATGAGTCAAATTTTTTTGAGGTTCTTTAGATAGGTGATGTGATTTAACCAGTTCACAGCTGTTAGAAAGGCTATTATTATTATTTTTTTATTCAGCAAGTCTTGATGAGAATTACAGAAACAATAACCCCATGCTATTAATGACAATAAAAATAGTATATCAGCCATGGGAAACAGTACAGTCCTCAGAAACACTAAAAACACAATTGCCCTGATTCTACTTCAGAATAATTAAGACATGCATCTTGAGAGTTCTGCACTCCTACATCCATTCCAATACCATTCAGAATTGTTTGGTAGAAGAGAATTCCTATTACTTTTCTCACCACTATAACAAAATCTTGCTAGAATATGCAAAGGTGTGAGAGTTTGGAGGCTGATTATGAGATGGATCCCCGGATATAGTAGTCTCTAGATGGTCCATCCTTTGTCTCAGTTCCAAACTTTGTCTCTGTAACTCCTTCCATGGGTGTTTTGTTCCCAATTCTAAGAAGGGGCAAAGTGTCCACACTTTGGTCTTCATTCTTGAATTTCATATGTTTAGCAAATTGTATCTTATATCTTGGGTCTTCTAAGTTTCTGGGCTAATATTCACTTATCAGTGAGTACATATTGTGTGAGTTCTTTTGTGATTGGGTTACCTCACTCAGGATGATGCCCTCCAGGTTCATACATTTGCCTAGGAATTTCATAAATTCATTCTTTTTAATAGCTGAGTAGTACTCCATTGTGTAAATGTACCACATTTTCTGTATCCATTCCTCTGTTGAGGGGCATCTGGGTTCTTTCCAGCTTCTGGCTATTATAAATAAGGCTGCTATGAACATAGTGGAGCATGTGTCCTTCTTACCAGTTGGAACATCTTCTGGATATATGCCCAGGAGAGGTATTGCAGGATCCTCCGGTAGTACTATGTCCAATTTTCTGAGGAACCGCCAGACTGATTTCCAGAGTGGTTGTACCCGCTTGCAATCCCACCAACAATGGAGGAGTGTCCCTCTTTCTCCACATCCTCACCAGCATCTGCTGTCACCTGAATTTTTGATCTTAGCCATTCTGACTGGTGTGAGGTGGAATCTCAGGGTTGCTTTGATTTGCATTTCCCTGATGACCAAGGATGTTGAACATTTTTTTTTCAGGTGCTTCTCAGCCATTCGGTATTCCTCAGGTAAGAATTCTTTGTTTAGTTCTTAGCCCCATTTTTAATGGGGTTATTTGATTTTCTGGAGTCCACCTTCTTGAGTTCTTTATGTATAGTGGATATTAGTCCCCTATCTGATTTAGGATAGGTAAAGATCCTTTCCCAATCTGTTGGTGGCCTTTTTGTCTTATTGACAGTGTCTTTTGCCTTGCAGAAGCTTTGCAATTTTATGAGGTCCCTGAAATCATCTTTTATTGATTTAAATTATTTTTAAATAGAAACATACATCAAATTTCACTTTGATTCACTTGCACAAGCACACCTCCAAAACAAGATAATACAAATGAAGACACATGACTTTGTACAATACATGCAGATATTAAGCCACCATTTTCCAAGACAACTTTTGGTCATCATTTTCCAAACAATAATTTTTATATAAATATACTGACAAATAGATAAAATCAATGCACACCCTTAACATATACATACTAGAATCTAAAGAACCCTTCAAATATAACACTAGTTCATACATGAGCATCAACACGGGGTGGTCTGAAACAGAGATCTATGTACAGTGTTGTGATTGCATAAACAGTGATGAATATATAGACAGTGAGTCATGAAATTCTATGCCCTAAGCAAATTAATTAATTAATTAATTAATTTAATTAAAAAAAAAAAAAGACTTCAGAAGCTACATACCCTCCTGTAAGCCAAGTTCTCTAAGGTGAAAGTGTGAAGAGAACTCAGGGATTTTGCCATAGTGTAAAACTGTAGGAAAATAGACAGTCTCACAGTGTGACACAAGCTAACTTCTTTTTGCTTTAAAGGCTGTGCTGCAGAGTTGCTGCTCTCCTTCATAGCTTTGAGAGCCAAAACTAAAGAAGTGGTTAATGGGGTCAAGTGCTGTGAGGGAAGCCACAAAAACAATGGTCTGAACTGAACATTTTTTATCTCCACCACCTTGATTTACAACTGGTGTATTTTCCAAAGCAAACTGTGAGCTGTTCCCTAACAAAAAGCCAAAGACAGCAGGCAATAGAAAGCAAAGACAATGTGATCATAGCTTGTTCCAGGGAACCTTCTTGGTGATTGTGCTCAATAATTTTTTTAAAGATATCACTATTTTTTTTCTTGTATTCTTCTAGAACTTTCTTCATAGAGATGACCTCTCTTTCACAAAGATCAACTCAACATCCTTGTTCTGTATTTTCTGTGTATGTATCAATCTGGTGTTCTCTTGTGAATAGTAAATATTTATACTTCTTGACTTTTGTCCTTAGTTTTTCTGTTATCAGATAAAGCTAGCTTTAATTTAGGAATCCAAATTGAAATAACTGAGAAAATGCGTAGCATCATTTTGACCTTTATAGTTCCAGCAGACTTCAAACCTTCCTCTTGAGAATGACCAAGCCCACTTTATAGATTGTGTTTTCACAGGACATCGAGATGACACACACTGCTACAATCCCAGCGTTTTTCTGAATGTATTTCTTCTTTAGCTCAGAACAGCCCACCACAAGTAAGAGACAGAGCTCTGACTTTGACTTCTTTATAGTTCACTTAAGGAATTTTCATTCATACTGGCCCAGCATTCTTCCAAGTCTTGGCTTCTTCTTGCGCACACACAACTGGCTAGGAAGAACGACGCTGCAACAGGATCCTTCTGCACACGTTTATTCAGTCCTGTTTCTTCTTGTTTATATCCCCTTGTTTATATCTCCCTTGTTTATATATCCCCCGAACCCTGGGCCTCTCACTCTTTTATACTCTCAGTTCCCATCCACGCACAGCAGGCCACGCCACCTCACCAGGCACGCAGCTTCAGCTAATCAGGGCAGCAGGGGCATATCTCCATCAAAATGGATTCACCAGTATCCTGGTACACCTGCGCAGCTCTCAAGATGTTTGTGGCTTATATGAGGAAGTCAGGTGCAAATCATACGACTTAGCTGCAGTCCCTGGCGCCTTTGGGACTGCTGCCACACCCGCTCCTCACAGCTTCTGATCGTTATTGTCTGGAACATTTATCAAAACATTAGACCCTTCTAATGCACACTCTTCTAAGACAACATCTAACCACTGCGTGATTGGCCTGAAGCTAAGAAAGATTGGAATCCTGAACACCTGGCTGTTTAAGTGGGTATAGAAAGGAGGAAATATCTGGAAATTGTGCTTGAAAAAAACAGGTTTAGAATAGATTCTTCAGAGCCCGTGGAAATGAAAATATGATTATAGTTTCTTGACAAACACCATTTTTTTTTGTTTTGAGTTGATTGATGATGAAGGGAATATCTCTGGATGATTAGACATCAACTTCTCTGGGATGTGTTTCACAGAGTGAGAACTAGTATTAATCATTACTGTAAGAAAAGGAACTTAGGGAGCCTTTCTAGAAAATAAGCTAACAATGCACATCAAAATTTGTGACTCACACAATCTTATTCCATTCTATGGGAGTAACTTACCAGAGAGACAGAAATCACTTTACACAAATTTCTATTTAAGCATAATATGACAATGTTATAAGGTATTGAGAACACTCTTAATGTGATAAGATACTGAGAATGCTCTTAATGTGTTCTCTGATTGTTTAACAAATAAGACATAATGCATCTGCTACAAGGATGATTACACAGCCCTTGGAAGTGGTGTTTCTCAAGCAATTATAATCATATGGGAGAGAAATTCATGGTGTAACACCTGGATTCCTTTTTGCTTTAAAAGAAATTTCATGTTTAGAATAGTCTCCATGGCATGTATTTTGGCAGAGAGGCTCATACCACTGTGGTACCAGCCATGCACAGTAATAACTTAGTATGGGCTTCAGTAATAGCATATATTGGGGACACATGCCTAGTTGGGACTGGTTATCTTTCTCTGATAAATGACCCACTACTTACATTTAAGATGGAATTCTTATAGCCACATTATTCTATGTGAGTGATTCCTCACCACCTATGGCTGGACCACAAATGGACTCTCAGCAGGAACTCAAGAAAGTACTATGATTCTGAAAGAAACAGGTTGTTCTGATGGCAGGAGAGGATGGAGTTGGAACCTGTGTGGTGGTCATACTTCGTTACGTGATGTCTGGGTGGGAAGAAAGCGTAAGGGCAGAATTTCTTACATGCTAATTTCTGGGAATCCTGTCTTTCTCAGGTCAGCTGTCCTTGGCATAGTGCCTGTGTGATCTACATAAATTGCTAATTTTATTTAAGAAGTTGGATAAACATAGGTTTCTGTGATTAGCAACCAGGAGTCTGACATCAACAGATCAGCGAGAGCTTCTCTGAATAGTGGCAATAGTGAAAACATATAGAATTGTATTTTCTTCTTTATGCTTCTGTGAATATTTATACTTCTTATAAAGGAAGCAAGATCATTTTTACAATTAAAATAATGAAGTACATTATGAAAGAGGGAAATATTTATTTCCAAAGGTATATTTTGCTTTTCCTCTCACAACAAACAGGTCCTCACTACACAAGTATTCTGAAATTTGACTCCTGTGGTGGAAGATAACACCTACTTTTTAAGCAACTCCGTGTGTTATTAGGAGGTAGAATTCCCAATGGCCAGAGAAGGCCTTACAGTAAGCAAGCACCATATCTGGAGATGAGCTCTGTTGACCAAAAGATGGAATGAGTCGATTTATCAGCAATTGCTTTCAGACATGTAACCTGATGGTGATGGAACTCAAAGAAACATTTATATCAATTGCTTTTATTTCTTTTCCTTGAAGATCCATAGAGATTACTCTCACCTCTTACAGATGGAGACCAAAGCAGTTGCTGTCATCTTGCTCTCACAGTCATCTAGACAAGAGAAAAGGCAAAAAGAATGGAAGCCTTATAGAGCTGACACTACCCACTTAACCCAGATTACCTTTGGACAACCACTTAAGGAAGCTGGTAACTTCTAGCTAGTTTGAACTGGGTCATGTGTCTTTTGTATCTAAAGTTCTAGCCATGGCTATGAAATTAGAGCCATTACCATGTGCCCACTCACTTATACCTGCTCTATCATTCCAGTTATCTCTACATCATCCTTTCCCTGAGCCAGATTTCTTATTTCCTGCTGATTTTAGGCTGGCTCATCATATAGTTAGCAGCTGACATCTGTAAACTTCTACTGCCCTTCCTGCTGTTCTCTTGACCATACAACTATCTTCTGTGGGGCTTCTGCCTGTGAGAAGATACTGATACTCTTGCAGGTGACTTCTCCATCATCCCACCCCTTTGCCTTCTGTACCCCAGCATGTCTTTTGAAGAAATGAGACCTGGGAGGTATCACTTGATACATCAAGATGACCCTTGCAAATTAATTATACAGAAGCGATTCACTCAGTAGTAATTTATTCTATCTTGGTTAGTGCAGATTTATACCTTATGAAGAAACAGGCATAGTTTAAAGGCAATTAAATCAAAACTCTTACATAGTAGCTTCTAGGGTATAATCAACATTGATGAAACTTCTGACCAAATTTAGCTGTGAGAGCCCTTAGGAGAGCTGTCTTCTCAGAGTCCCAGTAAATCAGCCTCACTTATGTAAGAAGCCTCATTCAAGCAAGGATTTTTCACACATTTTACCTGCTAGTCAACTGAGGGAAAATGTAATAGGTAAAGAATTAATTAAACCAAGAATTATATCTAAGTCTTCAGTCTCCTAACAATCACCTAGAACTGTACAGAGGTAAAAGCTGTTTATTTTAGGTACTAAGAATTCTTCTTAGGGCCTAACCCATGCTATGCAGGGTTCTACCAGTGAGTTATATGCCCAACCAGCAAGCATAAAAGGTTTTGCAAAACACCAAAGTCCAGGTTTTCAACACTCTAAATGAACACAGAACTTTATTATATTTCCTGTAGATAAAGTTTGTTTTCTAGAATCTTAAGGACAGTTTAGGCTTTTTATGATAATAGTCTTCTATCTCTACCCATTATTTCTAAATATAAAATAAAATATGTACATGTATATGCAAAAAATGTCTAGTATAGTACCTGATGCCCCACAGACATTGGAGAAGATGGGCAAATAAGTGTCACATTTCAGTTTTGTGTTAATGACTAAATTAAGAAGTAGAAATAAGCAGACCATGACAAAATTTCCAACAGAAAGTATGAGTGTGTATGCATGTGAGTATTTGTGAGTCTGTGTTTGTGGGGATGGGAGTGTGCATGAGTATGTTTGTATGTGTATCTGTATGGATTTGTGAGTGTGTGAGATTGTGAGTGTGTGAATATGTATATGAGTGTGTAATTTGTGTTTGTGTGTGATGTGTTTTTGACTGTGTGTAAGTTAGTGTGTCTGTGTGTTGTGTGTGAGTGTGTGAATAGGATGTGAGTGTGTTTGTGTGTGAGTGTGTGAGAGTTAGTGTGTGTGTGTGTGAGTGTGTGTTTCTGTGTTTAAGTGTATTATATGAGTGTGCAGGTATGACTGTGAGTAAGTGTGTATGTATGTATATATGTATGTTTGTTTGTTAGTATGTGTATGTGATGTGTATGTATGAGTATTTCTGTGTGTTTGAGTACCTGAGTATGTGGGGGGGGGTGTCTGTTTTTGTGTGAGTGTGTGTGTCTGTGTTTGTGTACGAGAGTGCATGTGACTATGTGTTTTCATGTTGTGTGTGAGTATGTGTGTGCGTGTGTATGAGTGTATATGTATATGTGAATGTGTATGTATATGTGAGCACGTAAATGAGTGTGTGTATGTGAGTGTGTGTGTGTGTATTCTTGTGTGCAAGATTGTGAATTATGACTGTGTGTTTGACTGTGTGGGTGTGAGTAAGCATGTGTTTGTGTGTGAGTGTATATGTGAGTGTGTATGTGCTTATTTGGTGGGTGTAGATCTGCATGTGTGTGTGTGTGTGTGTGTGTGTGTGCGTGTGTGTGTGTGTTTGCCTGTGACTGTATATGAGTGGGAGGCTGGATGTGAATGTGAGTAGTGTGGGGTTGTGATTGTATGTTTTTGTCTCTGAGTATAAGTGGGTGTGTGTGACTATAAGTGTTTTCTATAAGCATTGTGTGAGTATGTGCATGATTGTGTGTATTATTGTGTATGTGTGTGTAATTGTGTGAGTGTATATAAGTGTTAGTGTATGTGAGTGTGTGTGTATAAATATGTTTGTGTCTATGTGTAGGAGTTTATATTTGTGTTAGTGTGTAAGTGTGTGTGGTTATGAGTGTTTGTGTGTTAAGGTTTGTGTGAGTTTGTATGTGTTTATGTGTCTGTGTGTGAGTTTGTGTGTGTGTAGGTATGAGTGTGTGTGAGTATGACTATGAGTGTGTTTGAGTGTGAGTGTGTCTGTGTATGTTACTATGAATGAGTATGAGTATATTTCAGTATGTACGAGTGTGTTTAAGTGTTTGTGAGTGTTGTATATATGTGTGAATATGTAGGAGTGTTTGTGTGTGTGATGAGTGTGTGTGAGAATTTCTGTATGTGATTATGTATGTAAATGTGCATGTATGTTAGTATATGTGTCTTTGCATGTGCATTTGTGTGACATGCGTGAGAATTTGTGGGTCTGTTTTTTATAATTAGGTATTTTCTTCATTTACATTTCCAATGCTATCCCAAAAGTCCCCCAAACCCTCCCCCCAACCCCCTCCCCACCCACTCCCACATCTTGGTCTCTGGCATTCCCCTGTACTGAGGCATATAAAGTTTGCAAGACCAATGGGCCTCTCTTTCCAATGATGGCCAACTAGGCCATCATTTGATACATATGCAGCTAGAAGCACACTGAGGAGGGAGGGTACTGGTTAGTTCATATTGTTGTTCCACCTATAGGGTTGCAGACCCCTTTAGCTCCTTGGGTACTTTCTCTAGCTCCTCCATTGGGGGCCCTGTGAACCATCCAATAGCTGACTGTGATCATCCACTTCTGTGTTTGCTAGGCCCCGGCATAGTCTCACAAGAGACAGCTATATCAGGGTCATTTCAGCAAAATCTTCCTAGTATATGCAGTGGTGTCAGTGTTTGGAGGCTGATTATCAGATGGATCCCCCGGTATGGCAGTCTCTAGATTCGTCTCAGCTCCAAAATTTGTCTCTGTAACTCCTTCCATGGGAGTTTTGTTCCCAGGTCTAAGAAGGGGCAAAGTGTCCACACTTTGGTCTTTGTTCTTCTTGAGTTTCATGTGTTTTGCAGATTGTATCTTGTATCTTGGGTATTCCAAGTTTCTGGGCTAATATTCACTTATCAGTGAGTACATATCATGTGAGTTCTTTTGTGATTGGATTACCTCACTCAGGATGATGCCCTCCAGGTCCATCCATTTGCCTAGGAATTTCATAATTCATTCTTTTTAATAGCTGAGTAGTACTCCATTGTGTAAATGTACCAAATTTTCTGTGCGCATTCCTCTGTTGAGTGACATTGGATTCTTTCCAGCTTCTGGCTATTATAAATAAGGCTGCTATGAACATAGTGGAGCATGTGTCATTTTTACCAATTGGAACATCTGGATATATGCCCAGGAGAGGTATTGCAGGATCCTCCGGTAGTACTATGTCCAATTTTCTGAGGAACCACCAGACTGATTTCCAGAGTGCTTGTACATGCTTGCAATCCCACCAACAATGGAGGAGTGTTCCTCTTTCTCCATATCCTCTCTAGCATCCACTGTCACCTGAGTTTTTGATCTTAGCCATTGTGACTGGTGTGAAGTGGAATCTCAGGGTTGCTTTGATTTGCATTTATCTGATGATTAAGGATGTTGAACATTTTTTTAGGTGCTTCTCAGCCACTTGGTATTCCTCAGGTGAGAAATCTTTGTTTAGCTCTGAGCCCCATTTTTTAATGGGGTTATTTGATTTTCTGGAGTCCACCTTCTTGAGTTCTTTATATATAGTAGATATTAGTCCCCTATCTGATTTAGGATAGGTAAAGATCCTTTCCCAATCTGTTGGTGGCTTTTTTGTCTTACTGACGGTGTCTTTTGCCTTACAGAAGATTTGCAGTTTCATGAGGTCCCATTTGTTGATTCTTGATCTTACAGCACAAGCCATTGCTGTTCTATTCAGGAATTTTCCCCCTGTGCCCATATCTTCGAGGTTTTCCCCCACTTTCCTCTCCATAAGTTTCACTGTCTCTGGTTTTATGTGGAGTTCCTTGATCCACTTAGAGTTTACCTTAATTCAAGGAGATAGGAATGGATCAATTCACATTCTTCTACATGATAACCGCCAGTTGTGCCAGCATCATTTGTTGAAAATGCTCTTTTTTCCACTGGATGGTTTTAGCTCCCTTGTCAAAGATCAAGTGACCATAGGTGTGTGGTTTCATTTCTGGGTCTTCAATTCTATTCCATTGGTATACTTGTCTGTTGCCATACCAGTACCATGCAGTTTTTATCACAATTGCTCTGTGGTACAGCTTTAGGCCGGGCATGGTGATTCCCCCAGAGGTTCTTTTATCCTTGAGAAGAGTTTTTGCTATCCTAGATTTTTTGTTATTCCAGATGAATTTGCAAATTGCCCTTTCTAACTCAGTGAAGAATTGAGTTGGAATTTTGATGGGGTTTGCAGTGAATCTGTGGATTGCTTTCGGCAAGATAGCCATTTTTACTATATTGATCCTGCCAATCCATGAGCATGGGAGATCTATCCATTTTCTGAGATCTTCTTTAATTTCTTCCTTCAGATACTTGAAGTTCTTATCATACAGATCTTTCACTTCCTTAGTTAGAGTCAAGCCAAGGTATTTTATACTATTTGTGACTATTGTGAAGGGTGTTATTTCCCTAATTTCTCTCTCAGCCTGTTTATCCTTTGTGTACAGAAAGGCCATTGATTTGTTTGAGTTAATTTTATATCCAGCTACTTCACTGAAGCTGTTTATCAGGTTTAGGAGTTCTAGATGGAATTTTTGGGTCACTTATATATACTATCATATCATCTGCAAAAAGTGATATTTTGAATTTTCCTTTCCAATTTGTATTCCCTTGCTCTCCTTTTGTTGTCTAATTGCTCTGGCTAGGACTTCAAATACTGTGTTGAATAAGTATGGAGAAAGTGGACAGCCTTGTCTAGTCCCTGATTTTAGTGGGATTGCTTCCAGCTTCTCTCCATTTACTTTGATGTTGGCTACTGGTTTGCTGTAGATTGCTTTTATCATATTTAGGTATGGGCCTGGAATTTCTGATCTTTCCAAGACTTTTATCATGTAGGGGTGTTGGATTTTGTTTAATGCTTTCTCCACATCTAACGAGATGATCATGTGGTTTTTATCTTTGAGTTTGTTTATATACTGGATTATGTTTATGGATTACCAAATATAAAACCATCCCTGAATCCCTGAAATGAAACCTACTTGGTCAGGGTGGATGATTGTTTTGATGTGTTCTTGGTTTCACTTAGCGAGAATTTTATTGAATATTTTTTATTAGGTATTTTCCTCGTTTACATTTTCAATGCTATCCCAAAGGTCCCCAACACCCACCCCCCAATCTCCTACCCACCCACTCTCCCTTTTTGGCCCTGGCGTTCCCCTGTACTGGGGCATATAAAGTTTGCAAGTCCAATGGGCCTCTCTTTGCAGTGATGGCCGACTAGGCCATCTTTCGATACATATGCAGTTAAAGACAAGAGCTCCCGAGTACTGGTTAGTTCATATTGTTGTTCCACCTATAGGGTTGCAGTTCCCTTTAGCTCCTTGGGTAATTTCTCTAGCTCCTCCATTGGGGGCCGTGTAACCCATCCAATAGCTGACTGTGATCATCCACTTCTGTGTTTGCTAGGCCCCAGCATAGTCTCACAGGAGAGAGCTATATCTGGGTCCTTTCAGCAAAATCTTGCTAGTGTATGCAATGGTGTCAGCATTTGGAAGCTGATTATGGGATGGATTCCCTGCATATGGCAATCACTAGATGGTCCATCCTTTGTCACAGCTCCAAATTTTGTCTCTGTAACTCCTTCCATGGCTGTTTTGTTGCATCGATATTCATAAGGGAAATTGGTATGAAGTCCTCTATCTTTGTTGGATCTTTCTGTGGTTTAGGTATCAGAGTAATTGTGGCTTCATAGAATGAATTGGGTAGAGTACCTTCTGCTTCTATTTTGTGGAATAGTTTGTGAAGAACTGGAATTAGATCTTCTTTGAAGGTCTGATAGAACTCTGCACTAAACCCATCTGGTCCTGGGCTTTTTTTTGGTTGGGAGACTATTAATGACTGCTTCTATTTCTTTGGGGGATATTGGGCTGTTTAGATCATTAACCTGATCTTGTTTCAACTTTGGTACCTGGTATCTGTCTAGAAATTTGTCCATTTCATCCAGGTTTTCCAGTTTTGTTGAGCATAGCCTTTTGTAGAAGGATCTGATGGTGTTTTGGATTTCTTCAGGATCTGTTGTTATGTCTCCCTTTTCATTTCTGTTTTGTTAATTAGGATGCTATCCCTGTGCCTGCTAGTGAGTCTGGCTAAGGGTTTATCTATCTTGTTGATTTTCTCAGAGAACCAGCTCCTCGTTTGGTTGACTCTTTGAATAATTCTTCTTGTTTCCACTTGGTTGATTTTGCCCCAGAGTTTGATTATTTCCTGCTGTCTACTCCTCTTGGGTGAATTTTCTTCCTTTTTTCTAGAGCTTTTAGGTGTGTTGTCAAGCTGCTAATGTGCGCTCTCTCTAGTTTCTTTTTTCAGGCACTCAGAGCTATGAGTTTTCCTCTTAGAAATGCTTTCATTGTGTCCCATAAGTTTGGGTATGTGTGGCTTCATCTTCATTAAACTCTAAAAAGTTCTTAATTTCTTTCTTTATTCCTTCCTTGACCAAGGTATCATTGAGAAGAGTGTTGTTCAGTTTCCAGTGAATGTTGGCTTTCTATTATTTATGTTGTTATTGAACATCAGCCTTAGTCCATTGTGATCTGATAGGATGCATGGGGCAATTTCAATATTTTTGTATCTGTTGATGCCTGTTTTTGTAACCAATTATATGGTCAATTTTGGAGAACGTACCATGAGGTGCTGAGAAGACTGTATATTCTTTTGTTTCAGGATAAAATGTTCTGTAAATATCTGTTAAATCCACTTGTTTCATATCTTCTGTTAGTTTCAATGTATCCCTGTTTAGTTTGGTTTCCATGATTTGTCCATTGATGAAAGTGGTGTGTTGAAGTCTCCCACTATAATTGTGTGAGGTGCAATGTGTGCTTTGAGCTTTACTAAAGTTCCTTTGATGAATGTGGCTGCCCTTGCATTTAGAGCATAGATATTCAGAATTGAGAGTTCCTCTTGGAAGATTTTACCTTTGATGAGTATGAAGTGTCCCTCCTTGTCTTTTTTGATAACTTTGGGTTGGAAGTTGATTTTATTAGATATTAGAATGGCTACTCCAGGTTGTTTCTTCAGACCATTTGCCTGGAAAATTGTTTTCCAGCCTTTCATTCTGAGGTAGTGTCTGTCTTTTTCCCTGAGATGGGTTTCCTGTAAGCAGCAAAATGTTGGGTCCTGTTTGTGTAGCCAGTCTGTTAGTCTATGTCTTTTTATTGGGAATTGAGATATTAATTAAGAGATATTAAAGAAAAGTAATTGTTCCTTCCTGGTTTTGTTGTTGTTGTTGTTGTTAGAGTTGGCATTCTGTTCTTGTCATTGTCTTCTTTTAGGTTTGTTGAAGGATTACTTTCTTGCTTTTTTTAGGGCATGGTTTCCATGCTTGTATTGGTTTTTTTTTTCTGTTATTATTCTTTGAAGGGCTGGATTCATGGAAAGATAATATGTGAATTTGGTTTTTTCGTGGAATACTTTGGTTTCTCCATCTATGGTAATTGAGAGTTTGGCTGGGTATAGTAGCCTGGACTGGCTTTTGTGTTCTCTTAGGGTCTGTAAAGCATCTGTCCAGGATCTTCTGTCTTTCATAGTCTCTGGTGAAAAATCTGGTGTAATTCTGATAGGCCTGCCTTTATATGTTACTTGACCTTTTTCCCTTACTGCTTTTAATATTCTATCTTTATTTAGTGCATTTTTTGTTCTGATTATTAAGTGTCGGGAGGAATTTCTTTTCTGGTCCAGTCTATTTGGTGTTCTGTAGGTTTCTTGCATGTTCATGGGCATGCCATTCTTTAGGTTTGGGAAGTCTTCTTCTATAATTTTGTTGAAGATATTAGCTGGCCCTTTAAGCTGAAAATCTTCATTCTCATCTACTCCTTAGGTTTGACCTTCTCATTGTGTCCTGGATTTCCTGGATGTTTTGAGGTAGGATCTTCTTGCATTTTCCATTTTCTTTGATTGTTGTGCCAATGTTCTCTATGGAATCTTCTGCACCTTAGATTTTCTCTTCCATATCTTGTATTCTGTTGCTGATGTTCGCATCTATGGTTCCAGATTTCTTTCCTAGGGTTTCTATCTCCAGCATTGCCTCACTTTGTTTTGTTTTGTTTTGTTTTGTTTTGTTTATTGTGTCTACTTCCCTTTTGAGGTCTAGTATTGTTTTGTTCATTTCCATCACCTATTTGGATGTGTTTTCCTGTTTTTCTTTAAGGACTTCTACCTGTTTGGTGGTGTTTTCCTGTTTTTCTTTAAAGAATTGTAACTCTTTAGCAGTGCTCTCCTGTATTTCTTTAAGTGAGTTATTAAAGTCCTTTTGATGTCCTCTACCATCATCATGAGATATGCTTTTAAATTCGGGTCTAGCTTCCTGGGTGTGTTCGGGTGCCCCGGATCGGGTGAGGTAGAAGTGCTGCGTTCTAATGATGGTGAGTGGTCTTGGTTTCTGTTAGTAAGATTCTTATGTTTGCTTTTCGCCATCTGGTAATCTCTGGAGTTAGTTGTTATAGTTGTCTCTGGTTAGAGATTGTTCCTCTCGTGATTCTGTTAGCCTCTATCAACAGACCTGGGAGACTAGCTCTCTCCTCTGAGTTTCAGTGTTCAGAGCACTCTCTGCAGGCAAGTTCTCCTCTTACAGGAAAGGTGCACAGTTATCTGGTGTTTGGACCTGCCTCCTGGGAGAAGATGAAGGCCCAGAAGAAGACCTGTCCCAGAAGCTGTGTTGCTTCGGCCTGTCACAGAAGCTGCTAGCTTATGTAGTCCACAATCTCACCTGCACAGACTAGTCTCAGAGGGATCTGGGAACCAAGATGGCTCCCCAAGGTGTTCCGGCAAAACCCTCCCAGGCAGGGCCGACACCTCTCCTCTGGCAGGGAAGGTCCCTGGATGTCTGGAGCCTGAAAAAGGTTCTGTCTCATAAGCTGTCCTCTAGGGACCTTTGGGGTGTCTGCTGACTCTGTGCCCAGATGACCCGGTACTAGCGCAGACCAGAAAGGACTTGTGACCCTGGTCAGGCCGGGTTTCCTGCTTCCCTAATGCTGTCTCAGGTCCCACGTGATTGGATTGGAACAGAAGTTGTGTTCCACTCACTGGTGGTCCTAAGATCTTGTGGAGAGTCCTCTAGGGGACCTTGGGGGTGTCTGCCGACTCAGCACCCAAGGTGACCCGGTGCTGGCCCCGACTGGAAGGGTTGTGAGTTTAAGTGTGTTGTATGTGTTTGTGAGTGTGATTATATTGTGTTTTTGTATGTGAGTATGTGTGAGTGTGTGAATGTATATGTAAGTTTGTGTATGAGTGTGTGCGTATATATAAACTCCTAATTCTTCGGCCTTCTTATTGTGAGTGCTTGGATGAGAAGAATATGTGACATGTCTGCTTTATTTGAGCGCAAACACAGATTTCATGCATATTAGGCAATTACTCTGCTAACTGAGCAGTAACTTCAGCCCAGAGAAATAATTTTTGAGAACTTATTGGACAAAAAGCCTCATAGTAAGCCATTCAGATTGGCCCAACTGAATTTACTAAAGGATTGTTAAACAGGAATATGGGACCAAATGATACAGTTAAAATTATCAACATTTATTGGTCACTGTGAAAGCAGCTGAGAGTAAGCTGTCTGCCTGATGTCCCCTCCTCCAGGCCAGGAGAGGGTATTGGATCCCCTAAGATTAGAGTCACAGACAGTTGTGAGCTGCATGAGTGTGCTGGCTCTTTAATAATCCTGGTCCTCAGCAAGAGCAGGCAGTGTTCTTAATCAATGTAGCTACCAACTTAAGATATCAAAATACAAAAAAAAAAAAATTGGTGTTTTAGGGAATGGATAATACAAACAGTAGAATACATCTACAATAACCATGGAATAGAAACCTTATGACCAGTATTAAGTAATCCTAAGCAAACTATTTTATTCAGCATTTTTGCCATGTTTGGTGAATTTGTATAATGACAACACTTAGGATACTGAGACAAAAGAATCTAAAAATAGATAGTTCATGCCAAATTGACTGCATGGTGCATTTCAGACCACTCTGAATACAAACACTAATGCAAAAATTAAAGAACAAAAGCTAAACAAACAGGAAAAAAACCCACAAATGTTATAAAAAAGGAAAGAAAAGAAAAGAAAAGAAAAGAAAAGAAAAGAAAAGAAAAGAAAAGAAAAGAAAAGGAAGAATGATTAAGTAGAATTCACATTGAAGCCTGAGAACTGCCACATGCATGGGGGCCTGAACTCAAAGGCCTCTGGGATATGATATTATCATCTTTAAATTCTGAGCAACTTTTAAGTATGTGGTTCTGAATATTTTTTCACTGTAATTCATATAAATCATAGTCCATCATGCTTGCTCTTTCAAGTTCTGAAATACACATATAATCTGACTTGCATGCAAAGCTAGAATGGAGGTGCCTTATCTACCATGAAAGTGATATAACTTACCTCTAAGCTTCTAGATATATTTTTCCTTGAAATGACATGTGTCATTAATCTATCTATTATTTCATTTAATTATTCTCTCTAGTAGATATTTATAGGATTTTCTTTCATTATCTCAGCAGAGCTACTCCTAAGTGAGATGCTTTTCTGCTTTACTCTAGTTTACAGAAAAAAAAACTCTATGCTAAAACTAAAGTGTAACAACTACAGTAATTATATAAAAATACTTGCATTTTCTAGAGAAATAGTGTAGTTATCAATGGGCCAGTGACTTGCCTTTCCTTTAACCCGTGTATTTATCTAATCACCCATCCATCTATCTACTCACCCATCCATCTACTCATTTATCCATCTAACAATTCACTGACTCATTCACATAACTTGAATCTATTGGTAAGCACACTCCATGGAAAGCCTCTGGTCCAAAAGATTTCCCCTACATCTACTCCTACAGGTTTGTTCATACCTCCAATACCTCGAGATTCACTCCTTTTCTGACTCTTATTAGAGAGGAACAGACTTCTAAGATGTAACAACCAAATATGACAAGATAAAATATAGTAAGATGAAACAAAAGTATCATACCAAAGTTTAACAAAGCAACCTCACAGGAGTAGAAGAGTCCCAAAAGCAGGCACAAGAGTCAAAGGCCCACTACTTCATGGCCAGAAGTCCCATAAAAATATTAAGCTAATAGTTTACTATATATGCAGAGAACCTGGTGCAGACATGTATAAGGCCCTGTGTTTGCTGCTTCAGTCTCTATAAACTCACACATCCCTTGCTTAGTTTAGAACAAGAGGCCTTTGTTCTTCTGGTGTCCTTTATCCTCTTTGGGTCTTATGCTTTTTTTGCCTCTTCCACAAGGTTTTCTGAGCTTTAAGGGGAGAAATTTAAAGATCTTTCCAGATAATAGCTAACTGTAGGTCTCTGCATCTGTTCCCAACTGCTGCTGGAGAAAGATTCTCTGATGATGACTAGATATAGGGCTGATCTATGAGTATAGCAGAATAGCATTGAGTCATTTTATTGAAACTTTTTTTAGACCTGCGGTGTTTGCTTTTACCCAAGTCTCTAGGCAATCTAGTCTCTGGTTCTTCTTAACCAAGGATTGTCAGGCATGGTTTCCCTATTATTAGGTAGGCCTTAAGTCAAGTCAGATAATAGTTGACTACTCCCACAAATTCTGTACAATCCCCTTAGCAAATTTGTAGATAGGACAGATTATAGGTCAAAGATTTTGTGGCTTGGTTTGTGTCCACATTTCTCTTTAAGTAGCCTTCATAATACCTTTCTGCACCAAAGAGACTAGAACATAATGGGTGAAGGCTACATAGGCATCACCCCAGCTTCTCAGTGTTCTTGTATGGGTGCTGTCCTCAGCAATGAGGCTCTGCTTTTGGCTTGTGAAGGAGAATCCTTTGTCTTATCAACAGCCTGTGTTGTTTAGGAATTTCCATGAAACCTCTTGGCCAACAACTCAATTGAATTATTGTCACCATGCTTGGTGACAAGAGATGGCCAGTTGAGTCTCATACTCCATTTCTAGTAGTCTGTAAAAAACTTGTGTAGGAATTTTGATGAAGATTGCATTGAATCTGCTGATTGCTTTTTCTAGAATGGCCAGTTTTACTGTGTTAATTATATAGATCTGTGAGTGTGGGAGAACATTCCATCTTCTGATGTCTTCTCCAATTCATCACAAACTTGATTTTTGTCACACAAGTTTTTTGCTTGTTGAGAGATAGCCCGAGATATTTTATATCATTTGAAGCTATTGTGAAAGGTGTTATTTCGCTATTTTTTTTCCTCTTAGTACATTTATCACTTGTATAGAGGAGGACTACTGCTTTTTTCAGTTAATCTTATATCAAGCTACTTTGCTGAAAATGTTTATCAGCTATAGCAGCTCCCTGGTGGGATTTTTATGGTCACTTATGCATACTATCCTATCATCCTCAATGTTACTTTTGACTTCTTCCTTTCCAATTTGTATCCCCTAGATCTCTTTCACTTATGTTATTGCTTTAGCTAAGACTTCAATTATATACTGAATAGATATGGAGAAAGTGGACAACCTTGTCTTGTCCCTTGCTTTAGTGGAATTGCCTTGAGTTTCTCTTCATTTAATTTGACACTGGCTATAGTATTACTATAAAGTACCTTATAATTAGGTATGTCTTTGCATCTCTAATCTCTTGTTAGAAGAGATGTTGGATTTTGTCAAAGAACTGTTTGCATTGTGAGATGATCATGGGTTTTTGTCCTTCAGTGTGTTTATATGGTGAGTTACATTTACTAAATTTCACATACTGAACGACCCTTGCATCTCTGGGGTAAAGTCGACTTAATCATTTCTGCTAAATCCAGTATTTCTCTGTTTGGTTTTTGTCTGGATGATTTATCTATTGGCAAGAATGGGGTATCCCCAAGAATGAAGGTATTGTAAGGGTCAATATTGATTTTAAGCTGTAGTAGTGTTTCTTTTACAAACTTTGGTGCCCTTATGTTTGATGAATAGATGTTAGGAATTGAAATGTCATCTTGGTGAATTTTTCCTTTGATTTGTACGTAGTATCCTTCCCTATCTTTTTTGATTCATTTTGGCTTGAAGTCTATTTTGTTAGATATTAAAATGGCTACACCAGCTCTCTTCTTAGATCAATCTGCTTGGAATTCCTTTTTCCAACCCTTTACCTAAGTTAATGTCTATACTTGATGTTGAGGTATGTTTCTTGGATGCAACAAGAAGATGGATTTTGTTTTTCTATCCATTCTAGTCTGTATCTTTTTACTAGGAAATTGAACGATGAGTGTTGATTCCTGTTAATTTGTTGTTGTTTGTGATGGTTACAGTGGCAATGGAGTATACTTCCATTGTTTTGATTTTGCTATTGTGTAATTACTTATTTCCTGTGTTTTCATTGGTATAGTTAACCTCCCTAGGTTGGAGGTTTCTTTCTAGCACCTGTAGGCCTGGATTTCTAGATAGATACTGTTTCAATTTGACTTTATCATGGAATATCTTATTTTCTCCATCTTTGATTGAAAGTTTTTCTGGCTGTAAGTGTCTGTGCTGTGATCTGTGGTCTCTTAGAGTCTGCACTACATCTGTCCAGTTCCTTGTATCTTTCAGAGACTCCACTGAGAAATCAGATATACTTCTAATAGATCGACCATTATATGTTACTTGATCATTTTTCCCTTGCAACTTTTAATATTTTTTGTTTTGTATGATTAGTGTTTGATTATTATGTGGCACGTGACTTTGCTCTCAGGTGTAGTCTATGTAGTGCTTTGTATATTTCTTGTAGCTTTAGTGCCATCGCCTTCTTTATATTAGGAGAATTTTTTTTTCTGTGATTGTGTTGAAAATATATTCTGGGCCTTTAAGCTGGGACTCTTATTCCTCTATTCTTATTATTCTTAGTTTGGGGTATCTTAATAGTGTCTCAGATTTCCTGGGTATTTTGTGTCGGTTTTTTTTTTTTATTTAACTTTTTCTTTGGGTGATGGAAACATTTACTTTATTATACATCTGAAATTCTCCTTTTCATTTCTCATAGCCTGTTGATGTAGCTTACCTCTGTAGCTTCTGTTCAAATACTTAAATTTTTACATTACAGAATACCCTCAGTTTGTGTTTTCTTCATTGCTTCTATTTCCATTTTTAGGACTTGAGTGGTTTTACTTGTTTACTCCAACAGTTTGTTTGCAGTTTTTCTGGCTTTCTTTAAGGGATGCACTTATTTCTTCTTCTTTTTTTGTTTTTTGTATTCCCAATTTTTTATTAGGTATTTTCTTTTTTTTTTTCTTTTTTTTTTTTTTTAAGAGGAAGTACCGATTTATTCTGTAGCAAAATGAAAATATTATCATCAGAAAATGTTTTAATATAAATTTAAATTACAGGTCAATTTATCAATTGTCTTGGTCATAATTCAAGTATTTAGTACCCACATGTACATGGAGTTTTTTATTACAAAGCTGTTCAAAATATGCAATTCTTCCTGTACCATAGAAACTTCTTTTATTTATTTATTTATTTATTTATTTATTTTCTTTCCATTTTTTATTAGGTATTTAGCTCATTTACATTTCCAATGCTATACCAAAAGTCCCCCATACCCACCCACCCCCACTCCCCTACCCGCCCACTCCCCCTTTTTGGCCCTGGCGTTCCCCTGTTCTGGGGCATATAAAGTTTGTGTGTCCAATGGGCCTCTCTTTCCAGTGATGGCCGACTAGGCCATCTTTTGATACATATGCAGCTAGAGTCAAGAGCTCCAGGGTACTGGTTAGTTCGTAATGTTGATCCACCTATAGGGTTGCAGATCCCTTTAGCTCCTTGGGTACTTTCTCTAGCTCCTCCATTGGGAGCCCTGTGATCCATCCATTAGCTGACTGTGGGCATCCACTTCTGTGTTTGCTAGGCCCCGGCATAGTCTCACAAGAGACAGCTACATTTGGGTCCTTTCGATAAAATCTTGCTAGTGTATGCAATGGTGTCAGCGTTTGGATGCTGATTATGGGGTGGATCCCTGGATAAGGCAGTCTCTACATGGTCCACCCTTTAATCTCAGCTCCAAACTTTGTCTCTGTAACTCCTTCCAAGGGTGTTTTGTTCCCACTTCTAAGGAGGGGCATAGTGTCCACACTTCAGTCTTCATTTTTCTTGAGTTTCATGTGTTTAGGAAATTGTATCTTATATCTTGGGTATCCTAGGTTTTGGGCTAATATCCACTTATCAGTGAGTACATATTGTGTGAGTTCCTTTGTGAATGTGTTACCTCACTCAGGATGATGCCCTCCAGGTCCATCCATTTGGCTAGGAATTTCATAAATTCATTCTTTTTAATAGCTGAGTAGTACTCCATTGTGTAGATGTACCACATTTTCTGTATCCATTCCTCTGTTGAGGGGCATCTGGGTTCTTTCCAGCTTCTGGCTATTATAAATAATGCTGCTATGAACATAGTGGAGCATGTGTCCTTCTTACCAGTTGGGGCATCTTCTGGATATATGCCCAGGAGAGGTATTGCTGGATCCTCCGGTAGTACTATGTCCAATTTTCTGAGGAACCGCCAGACGGATTTCCAGAGTGGTTGTACAAGCCTGCAATCCCACCAACAATGGAGGAGTGTTCCTCTTTCTCCACATCCTCGCCAGCATCTACTGTCACCTGAATTTTTGATCTTAGACATTCTGACTGGTGTGAGGTGGAATCTTAGGGTTGTTTTGATTTGCATTTCCCTGATGATTAAGGATGTTGAACATTTTTTCAGGTGCTTCTCTGCCATTCGGTATTCCTCAGGTGAGAATTCTTTGTTCAGTTCTGAGCCCCATTTTTTAATGGGGTTGTTTGATTTTCTGAAGTCCACCTTCTTGAGTTCTTTATATATGTTGGATATTAGTCCCCTATCTGATTTAGGATAGGTAAAGATCCTTTCCCAATCTGTTGGTGGTCTCTTTGTCTTATTGACGGTGTCTTTTGCCTTGCAGAAACTTTGGAGTTTCATTAGGTCCCATTTGTCAATTCTCGATCTTACAGCACAAGCCATTGCTGTTCTGTTCAGGAATTTTTCCCCTGTGCCCATATCTTCAAGGCTTTTCCCCACTTTCTCCTCTATAAGTTTCAGTGTCTCTGGTTTTATGTGAAGTTCTTTGATCCATTTAGATTTGACCTTAGTACAAGGAGATAAGTATGGATCGATTCGCATTCTTCTACATGATAACAACCAGTTGTGCCAGCACCAATTGTTGAAAATGCTGTCTTTCTTCCACTGGATGGTTTTAGCTCCCTTGTCGAAGATCAAGTGACCATAGGTGTGTGGGTTCATTTCTGGGTCTTCAATTCTATTCCATTGGTCTACTTGTCTGTCTCTATACCAGTACCATGCAGTTTTTACCACAATTGCTCTGTAATAAAGCTTTAGGTCCGGCATGGTGATTCCACCAGAGGTTCTTTTATCCTTGAGAAGAGTTTTTGCTATCCTAGGTTTTTTGTTATTCCAGATGAATTTGCAAATTGCTCCTTCTAATTCATTGAAGAATTGAGTTGGAATTTTGATGGGGATTGCATTGAATCTGTAGATTGCTTTTGGCAAGATAGCCATTTTTACAATATTGATCCTGCCAATCCATGAGCATGGGAGATCTTTCCATCTTCTGAGATCTTCTTTAATTTCTTTCTTCAGAGACTTGAAGTTTTTATCATACAGATCTTTCACTTCCTTAGTTAGAGTCACGCCGAGATATTTTATATTATTTGTGACTATTGAGAAGGGTGTTGTTTCCCTAATTTCTTTCTCAGCCTGTTTATTCTTTGTGTAGAGAAAGGCCATTGACTTGTTTGAGTTAATTTTATATCCAGCTACTTCACCGAAGCTGTTTATCAGGTTTAGGAGTTCTCTGGTGGAATTTTTAGGGTCACTTATATATACTATCATATCATCTGCAAAAAGTGATATTTTGACTTCCTCCTTTCCAATTTGTATCCCCTTGATCTCCTTTTGTTGTCGAATTGCTCTGGCTAATACTTCAAGTACTATGTTGAAAAGGTAGGGAGAAAGTGGGCAGCCTTGTCTAGTCCCTGATTTTAGTGGGATTGCTTCCAGCTTCTCTCCATTTACTTTGATGTTGGCTACTGCTTTGCTGTAGATTGCTTTTATCATGTTTAGGTATGGGCCTTGAATTCCTGATCTTTCCAGAACTTTTATCATGAATGGGTGTTGGATCTTGTCAAATGCTTTTTCTGCATCCAACGAGATGATCATGTGGTTTTTGTCTTTGAGTTTGTTTATATAGTGGATTACATTGATGGATTTTCGTATATTAAACCATCCCTGCATTCCTGGAATAAAACCTACTTGGTCAGGATGGATGATTGCTTTAATGTGATCTTGGATTCGGTTAGCGAGAATTTTATTGAGGATTTTTGCATCGATATTCATAAGAGAAATTGGTCTGAAGTTCTCTATCTTTGTTGGATCTTTCTGTGGTTTAGGTATCAGAGTAATAGTGGCTTCATAAAATGAGTTGGGTAGAGTACTTTCTACTTCTATCTTGTGAAAAATTTTGTGCAGAACTGGAATTAGATCTTCTTTGAAGGTCTGATAGAACTCTGCACTAAACCCGTCTGGTCCTGGGCTTTTTTTGGCTGGGAGACTATTTATAACTGCTTCTATTTCTTTAGGGGATATGGGACTGTTTAGAAGGTCAACTTGATCCTGATTCAACTTTGGTACCTGGTATCTGTCCAGAAATTTGTCCATTTCGTCCAGGTTTTCCAGTTTTGTTGAGTATAGCCTTTTGTAGAAGGATCTGATGGTGTTTTGGATTTCTTCAGGATCTGTTGTTATGTCTCCCTTTTCAGTTCTGATTTTGTTAATTAGGATTTTGTCTCTGTGCCCTCTAGTGAGTCTAGCTAAGGGTTTATCTATCTTGTTGATTTTCTCAAAGAACCAACTCCTCGTTTGGTTAATTCTTTGAATAGTTCTTCTTGTTTCCCCTTGGTTGATTTCACCCCTGAGTTTGATTATTTCCTGCCGTCTACTCCTCTTGGGTGAATTTGCTTCCTTTTTTTCTAGAGCTTTTAGATGTGTTGTCAAGCTGCTAGTATGTGCTCTCTCCCGTTTCTTTATGGAGGCACTCAGAGCTATGAGTTTCCCTCTTAGAAATGCTTTCATTGTGTCCCAAAGGTTTGGGTACGTTGTGGCTTCATTTTCATTAAACTCTAAAAAGTCTTTAATTTCTTTCTTTATTCCTTCCTTGACCAAGGTATCATTGAGAAGAGTGTTGTTCAGTTTCCACGTGAGTGTTGGCTTTCTGTTATTTTTTTTGTTATTGAAGATCAGCCTTAGTGCATGGTGATCTGATAGGATACATGGGACAATTTCAATATTTTTGAATCTGTTGAGGCCTGTTTTGTGACCTATTATGTGGTCAATTTTGGAGAAGGTACCATGAGGTGCTGAGAAGAAGGTATATCCTTTTGTTTTAGGATAAAATGTTCTGTAGATATCTGTCAGATCCATTTGTTTCATCACTTCTGTTAGTTTCAGTGTGTCCCTGTTTAGTTTCTGTTTCCATGATCTGTCCATTGGTGAAAGTGGTGTGTTGAAGTCTCCCACTATTATTGTGTGAGGTGCAATGTGTGCTTTGAGCTTTACTAAAGTTTCTTTAATGAATGTGGCTGCCCTTGTATTTGGCGCATAGATATTCAGAATTGAGAGTTCCTCTTGGAGGATTTTACCTTTGATGAGAACAAAGTGCCCCTCCTTGTCTTTTTTGATGACTTTGGGTTGGAAGTCAATCTTATCAGATATTAGGATGGCTACTCCAGCTTGTTTCTTCATACCATTTGCTTGGAAAATTGTTTTCCAGCCTTTTATTCTGAGGTAGTGTCTATCTTTTTCTCTGAGATGTGTCTCCTGTAAACAGCAAAATGTTGGGTCTTGTTTGTGTAGCCAGTTTGTTAGTCTATGTCTTTTTATTGGGGAGTTGAGACCATTGATGTTAA
Organism: Mus musculus; assembly: GCF_000001635.26. Taxonomy (NCBI): domain Eukaryota; kingdom Metazoa; phylum Chordata; class Mammalia; order Rodentia; family Muridae; genus Mus; species Mus musculus. Next base: position 15,085,911 of record NC_000067.6, on the reverse strand, counting down.
GAGATATTAAGGAAAAGTAATTGTTGCTTCCTGTTATTTTTGTTGTTAAAGTTGGCATTCTGTTCTTGTGGCTGTCTTCTTTTAGGTTTGTTGAGGGATTACCTTCTTGTTTTTTCTAGGGCATTGTTCCCGTTCTTGTATTGGTTTTTTTCTGTTATTACCCTTTGAAGGGCTGGATTCGTGGAGAGATAATGTGAGAATTTGGTTTTGTCGTGGAATACTTTGGTTTCTCCATCTACGGTAATTGAGAGTTTGGCTGGGTATAGTAGCCTGGGCTGGAATTTGTGTTCTTTTAGTGTCTGTATAACATCTGTCCAGGCTCTTCTGGCTTTCATAGTCTCTGGTGAAAAATCTGGTGTAATTCTGATAGGCTTGCCTTTGTATGTTACTTGACCTTTTTCCCTTACCGCTTTTAGTATTCTATCTTTATTTAGTGCATTTGTTGTTCTGATTATTATGTGTCGGGAGGAATTTCTTTTCTGGTCCAGTCTATTTGGAGTTCTGTAGGCTTCTTGTATGTTCATAGGTATCTCTTTCTTTATATTTGGGAAGTTTTCTTCAATAATTTTGTTGAAGATGTTTGCTGGTCCTTTGAGTTGAAAATCTTCATTCTCATCCACTCCTATTATCCGTAGGTTTGGTCTTCTCATTGTGTCCTGGATTTCCTGGATATTTTGAGTTAGGATCTTTTTGCATTTTCCATTTTCTTTGATTGTTGTGCCGATGTTCTCTATGGAATCTTCTGCACCTGAGATTCTCTCTTCCATCTCTTGTATTCTGTTGCTGATGCTCAAATCTATGGTTCCAGATTTCTTTCCTAGGGTTTCTATCTCCAGTGTTGCCTCACTTTGAGTTTTCTTTATTGTTTCTACTTCCCTTTTTAGGTCTAGTATGGTTTTGTTCATTTCCATCACCTGTTTGTATGTTTTTTCCTCTTTTTCTGTAAGGACTTCTACCTGTTTGATTGTGTTTTCCTGTTTTTCTTTAAGGACTTGTAACTCTTTAGCAGTGTTCTCCTGTATTTCTTTAAGTGATTTATTAAAGTCCTTCTTGATGTCCTCTACCATCATCATGAGATATGCTTTTAAATCTAGGTCTAGGTTTTCGGGTGTGTTGGGGTGCCCTGGACTGGGCGAAGTGGGAGTACTGGGTTCTGATGATGGTGAGTGGTCTTGGTTCCTGTTAGTAGGATTCCTACGTTTACCTTTCGCCATCTGGTAATCTCTGGAGTTAGTAGTTATAGTTGACTCTGTTTAGAGATTGTTCTTCTGGTGATTCTGTTACCTTCTCTCAGCAGACCTGGGAGACAGATTCTCTCCTCTGAGTTTCAGTGCTCAGAGCACTCTCTGCTGGCAAGCTCTCTTACAGGGAAGGTGCGCAGATATCTTGTTTTTGGACCTCCTCCTGGTCGAAGAAGAAGGCCCAAAACAGGGCCTCTCTCAGAAGCTGTGTTGCTTTGGCAGTTCCCAGAAGCTGTCAGCTTCTGTGGTGCAGACTCTCACCTGTGCAGACTAAAATCCTAAGTTCCAGGGAGTCCCGGAACCAAGATGGTGACCGCTGCTCCTGAGGCTGAGGTCGCCTCCCAAGCCAGGCGAACACCTGTCCTCTGGTCCGGATGGTGGCCGGTTGTCTGCGGCCCGCCCAGGCTGCTGCCTCAGTGGCTCCGTGCTTCTGCCCGTCCCAGAAGCTGTCCGGTTCTCTGGCGCACCCTCTAACCTGTTCAGACTAATTTCCTAAGTTCTGCTGAGTCCCGGAACCAAGATGGCGACCGCTGCTGCTGAGGCTGAGGTTGCCTCCCAAGCCAGGCGGACACCTGTCCTCTGGTCCGGATGGTGGCCGGTTGTCTGCGGCCCGCCCAGGCTGCTGCCTCAGCGGCTCTGTGCTTCTGCCCGTCCCAGAAGCTGTCCGGTTCTCTGGCGCACCCTCTAACCTGTTCAGACTAATTTCCTAAGTTCTGCTGAGTCCCGGAACCAAGATGGCGACCGCTGCTGCTGAGGCTGAGGTCGCCTCCCAAGCCAGGCGGACACCTGTCCTCTGGTCCGGATGGTGGCCGGTTATCTGCGGCCCGCCCAGGCTGCTGCCTCAGCGGCTCTGTGCTTCTGCCCGTCCCAGAAGCTGTCCGGTTCTCTGGTGCACCCTCTAACCTGTTCAGACTAATTTCCTAGGTCCCGCGGAGTCCCGGAACCCAGATGGCGACCGCTGCTGCTGAGGCTGAGGTCGCCTCCCAAGCCAGGCGGACACCTGTCCTCTGGTCCGGATGGTGGCCGGTTGTCTGCGGCCCGCCCAGGCTGCTGCCTCAGCGGCTCTGTGCTTCTGCCCGTCCCAGAAGCTGTCCGGTTCTCTGGTGCACCCTCTAACCTGTTCAGACTAATTTCCTAAATTCTGCTGAGTCCCGGAACCAAGAAGGTATTTTCTTCATTTATATTTCATATGCTATCCCCAAAGTCCCCTATACCCTCCTCCTGCCCTGCTCACCTATCCACCCACTCCCACTTCTTGGCCCTGGCCTTCCCCTGTACTGGGGCATCTAAAGTTTGCAAGACCAAGGGGCCTCTCTTCCCAATGATGGCTGACTAGGCCATCTTCTGCTACATATGCAGCTAGAGACACAAGCTCTGGGCATACTGGTTAGTTCACATTGTTGTTCCACCTATAGGGTTGCATCTTGCGCGAGCCCAACTGGCCAGGAAGAACGACGCTGCTACAGGATCCTTCTGCATACATTTATTCAGTCCTGTTTCTTCTTTCTCCATATATCTCCCTTGTTTATATCTCCCCTGTTTATATCTCCCCTGTTTATATCTCTCCCTTGTTTTTATATCTCCCTTGTTTTTATATCTCCCCCGTTTTTATATCTCCCTTGTTTTTATATCTCCCCTGTTTATATCTCCCTTGTTTTTATATCTCCCCTGTTTATATCTCCCCTGTTTATATCTCCCCTGTTTTTATATCTCCCCCGAACCCTGGGCCTCTCACTCCTTTTATACTCTCAGTTCCCATCCACGCACAGCAGGCCACGCCCCCTCGCCAGTCACGAGGCTTCAGCTAATCAGGGCAGCAGGGGCAAATCTCCACCAAATTGGATTCACCTGTATCCTGGTACACCTGCGCAGCACTCAAGATGTTTGTGTCTTAAATGAGGAAGTCAGGTGCAAGTCATATGACTTAGCTGCAGTCCCTGGCGCCTTTGGGACTGCCGCCACACCCGCTCCCCACAATTCCCCCTTTTTTCTTTTTTGGCAGAGAGAATGTCTGTAGATAGCCCCTCGCAGCCATGCCCCTTACCCGTCCTTGGGTGACAAACAGCATTGGTTTGATCCCTGTCTTAGGTTGGTGACATGCCCAGGGAGTCTTATCACTGACTACCTCTCTATTATGCCAAGCCACTCCTGGGGAGATTGTGTTTTGCTTGCGGCAGGTGCATCAAAAGGCCAGGATGTTAATTAACCTATGGCCAGATCTTAATTGCTGCAAGCAAGCCTCATGGGTGAAGGTAGAGGTCTGATCCCCAGTGTGCAAGCATAGGGGCCCTACACAAAACCATCCCTTAGGCTCATCACCCAGAGAGGTCTTGGCCAGCTCCCGTGTCGTTTTTCCTGAGGGAAGGGAACTAGGACACTGAACCTTCATGCAATCAGACGTGCCTTCCACAGGATGCCAACAGCAAGCTATCCTCTGTGCAGTGCTTAGCCTCGCACCCCACGGCATAACGCAGCATAATTTCTTTTAGAGCAGCAAACCGAATCTGAGGAGATTGTCCCGCCTCCACTGCAGCAAAAGCCTATGCTACCATGGCGAAAGTGCGGGCCGCACACTCTGCACCTAACACATGTGCCAAACACAAAACACACACACACTATAACAAGCATACATCCCAGGGCTCTCATCCCCGCTCATCTTCCCTGAAGCAAGGGACAGATAGCCAGAGGGGCTATCTCTTTAAGGGAAATTCAGGGATCAAAAAGCATGGAAAAATTTGAATGTCATGTCGAGCTGGTATCGGCTTCTGGAACACCGAAAGGATCTCTCATCTCGGCTCCATCCTTTGTGCTTGTGGGATCATCCACCACATCCACAGGGGCAACTGGATCAGGAGCCTCATTCTTGCAGCGTCTCACCAACCTCTCCAGCACCCAAAGAGGTTCCGTCTGGTCCTGTGGAAACACACAAACAGACCCTCTCGCCCACGTCAACACCAGATCTGGTTGATCCTCTCCAAATCTCCAGACAGAAGGTCCACCTACAGGTGGCTGCTGAGGAGGCATAGGGAGGAGGCGCAGAAGCTAATTCGCCTTCCTCCTCCGCCTCGGCTCTTTTGTTTCGTCCTTTCTGTTCACCTGATTTTACTGTGTCTTCTTTCTTTTTCCTTTTTCTTTTTAAGCCCTTCTCCTCTTCTGACATACTTTCTTGTTGCTCTGTAAGGATTTTCTGACCTGTCTTGACTGCCTCTACACACAGTTTCAAACAGTAACAGAGTCCATATATCAGAACAAACAAGACCAAAACTATCAGACCTACCCACAAAGGGTCAATGGGAGAAAAAAGCATAACTACACAGCGAGGATCTATTGATCACTACACTGAGGTTATCATAGTTCCTTAACTTGTCCCCAAACCGGGAACCTTAACTTGTCCCAAAACCAGGAACCTTAACTTGTCCCAAAGCCTGCTTCCTGGCAACTTTATATTCGCCTCTATTTTATCCGAGGTCCTTCCCAAACTCCTGGGGTCACAAGTTTCACTCACCATGAACTTACCCTGCTGGCAACCACTGACTGCTGAAAGTTCTGAACTCGGTGGGGGAGTCGGTTCCCCGTACGGGCCACCAATTGTCGCGCCCGCTCTCGACCAGCAAGAACGACGCGACCACCAGTCCTTCTAACAGCAGTTTATTCAGCAAACTTCAGTCTTCATCTCTCTTCTTTCTCTTAAAAATATCCCCCTTTAACCCGGGGATCAATCTGGGAGACTTACCAGTACCGTTCCCCAGCTGAAGAGTTCTGAATCCACACCGGATCCTTCTCAGCAGTCTGTTTTACTGGAACCTTTATTAATGGCTCCTTCGCCGTGATGCAGTTCTGAATCCTCCCTGTAGCAGGGGGTCTTCACTCTTGCCTGAAGATGTTTCTTTTCCCGGGTTTCAGCACCAACTCTTGCGCGCGCCCCCAACTCGCCAGCAAGAACGACGCTGCTACAGGATCCTTCTGCATACATTTATTCAGTCCTGTTTCTTCTTTCTCCATATATCTCCCTTGTTTATATCTCCCCTGTTTATATCTCCCCTGTTTATATCTCTCCCTTGTTTTTATATCTCCCTTGTTTTTATATCTCCCCCGTTTTTATATCTCCCTTGTTTTTATATCTCCCCTGTTTATATCTCCCTTGTTTTTATATCTCCCCTGTTTATATCTCCCCTGTTTATATCTCCCCTGTTTTTATATCTCCCCCGAACCCTGGGCCTCTCACTCCTTTTATACTCTCAGTTCCCATCCACGCACAGCAGGCCACGCCCCCTCGCCAGTCACGAGGCTTCAGCTAATCAGGGCAGCAGGGGCAAATCTCCACCAAATTGGATTCACCTGTATCCTGGTACACCTGCGCAGCACTCAAGATGTTTGTGTCTTAAATGAGGAAGTCAGGTGCAAGTCATATGACTTAGCTGCAGTCCCTGGCGCCTTTGGGACTGCCGCCACACCCGCTCCCCACAGTTGCAGACCCCTTCAGCTCCTTGGGTGCTACATCCACTCCAGTAGTGACACCCATGACAGGCCAAAAGCCTGGATGCAGTCCTGAGGTGAAGAGTTTCATGGAAACTTAGTCTCCTGGAACTGTGGCATTCCATAGCACATATGCTCCAGCTTTGTCTTTGAGAATGGATCTGTGTGCTTTCTTTCAGTATGTTCTTGTTATTGGTGCCTCCAAGCAATGACTTGCCAAATACCTAAGCAAAATCAAACTCTGCTTCCTGGCCTTCACCAATGCCCTAGGTACTCCTTGAGCCGACCTAGGGCTTGGAATTCAGTAAGAATGTTGCCTATTCAGTGACATTCAGAATTGCCTTTAGTATTGTAAGAGAGATAGTGAAAGAAATCAGGCTTTACTACCTACTACATAGAGTTAGAAATCTCAGGGCAAGCTTAGCAACATAAGTTTAGAATTCTTAATATTCTAGTTATGTATGGCAGACTTCATTACTTATTAGTAGAAAGTCCCGCCACACTATTACTTAGAATAAAAGCCAAGTAGCTCCCATATACAGGAATTTACAGTGGTTTAGGAAGTAGATCAGGCTGTGGTTTTAGCGTATTGCTTTACTCATGAGGTTAGCTAGAGTAGAACTACCTAATTAGAACCATGACTTGGACATGAAAGCCCTTGCCCTAGGAGTGTAAGACCTCACACCTGGCTTCTAAGACTATAGCTGACCTTAGATAAAGCTGACTTTGTCTCAGTTGTTTTATTGCCCAGTTCCTGCCAGTCTTTGTGTTTACATTCCTCTCTTTTGTGTAAGAGTCATTAAGCATCCAGAAACCTCATTTGTACCTTGCCAATGTGTCACCTAACTTCTTTATTTTCTTCTGTATAAAAAGTTTGATGCTCGATTTGACAAATAACATTCAGATTCAACACACTCCCTTGTGTCCTGTCTGTTTGTCACCCCATTTTTGCCGACTCTATACCCATCTGTCCGAGACCCTGATTCACACAGATTGAGGGGGGCCGATTGAGCCTGGTCCATGGCACTTGGGTACTTTCTCTAGCTCCTTCATTGGGGGCCCTGTGTTCCATCCAATAGATGACTGTGACCATCCACTTCTGTGTTCGCCAGGCACTGGCATAGCCTCACAAGAGACAGCTATATCAGGTTCCTTTCAGCAAAATCTTGCTGGCATATGCCATAGTGTCTGCTTTTGGTGGCTGATTATGGGATGGATCCCCGATGGGGCAGTCTCTGGATAGTCCTTCCTTTCGTCTCAGCTCCAAACTTTGTCTCTGTAACTCCTTCCATTGGTATTTTGTTCCCTATTCTAAGGAGGGCCAAAGTATCCACATGTTGGTCTTCCTTCTTGAGTTTCATGTAATATCCAAGATACAATTTGCAAAACATTTATTTCTTCTTAAAAGATCTCTATTATCTTCATATGGTTTGTTTTAAAGTCTTTTTCTTGTGGTTAAGCTATGTTGAAATGCTCAGGGTCTGCTGTGGCAGGATAGTTGGGCTCTAGTGGAGACATATTATTTTGGCTGTTATTGTGTTTTTACATTGGTGTCTATGTACTTGGGTTTGTGATGATTATGACTCTAGGTTCTGATTTCAGGACTTGTCTTTGTTGGGTGAATGTTTGTTCATTGGTTTCTGTTTCTTCCCTGGATTTCCAGAGTGTGATGCCTGTGTGTTGCCTGTTTTTTTTTTTTTTTTTTTTTTTTTTTTTTGCCTGCTACAATGGTATTTTCTCAGGGAATATTTAGGCTGGGATACTGGAGTGAGTGAGAATGAATGTTGAGGGAGAAACTCTTTGTGATGCACTGGGTTAGGGTCAAAGAGTAAAGAGAGATCACAGCAGGTTTTATGCTACAGAGTTGGGGATAAGACTAGAGAGATTCGATCCCAGGAGCAGTAGGGCAGGTGTGGATCCACCTTTAGCCTACATGTAACCATGGGAAGAGTGACTTGGGTCACCAGAGGGTACCTGCTAGAATTGGGGCCTGGCTCTAAACAGTGAATATGGAGAGGGAGGTTAAGAGGGGGCTGGACTGTAGTATTCACAGGAGGTGTGGGCATGGAGGATAGAAGGCTGCAGCTGGTGTTCTGTTGCAGTGCTAGAGATATGGCCCATACAATTTATGGTATGATTTTCTGCTTTTTAATGTTTTGTTCTCTTCAGAAATGATATTACTATGACATTGTAAATAGTCCTTAAACAGTAGTGTGACAGTTTCTTCTTCTCGATTGCTTTCACATACAGAAGAAATTATATAATCCAGGTAGGCTTGGTGTCTTGTATAATTACTTCTACACTGTTCATCTCACCATTATTATTTTTTTTAAGGTTCATACTTTACTTCTTCTTTATTATTATTATTATTATTATTATTATTAGGTATTTTCCTCGTTTACATTTTCAATGCTATCCCAAAAGTCCCCCATACCCACCCCCCCAATCCCCTACCCACCCACTCCCCCTTTTTGGCCCTGGCATTCCCCTGTACTGGGGCATATAAAGTTTGCAAGTCCAATGGGCCTCTCTTTGCAGTGATGGCTGACTAGGCCATCTTTCGATACATATGCAGCTAGAGACAAGAGCTCCCGAGTACTGGTTAGTTCATATTGTTGTTCCACCTATAGGGTTGCAGTTCCCTTTAGCTCCTTGGGTAATTTCTCTAGCTCCTCCATTGGGGGCCGTGTGACCCATCCAATAGCTGACTGTGATCATCCACTTCTGTGTTTGCTAGGCCCCGGCATAGTCTCACAGGAGAGAGCTATATCTGGGTCCTTTCAGCAAAATCTTGCTAGTGTATGCAATGGTGTCAGCATTTGGAAGCTGATTATGGGATGGATCCCTGCATATGGCAATCACTAGATGGTCCATCCTTTCGTCACAGCTCCAAATTTTGTCATCTCACCATTATTATCTGTTGACCTGCCTGCTTCTTTATGAGACTGTTTCTTTAGGGTAAAACTTTATCTAACTCTTATCATCACACATACCTAACATTTTCTGGAACACAGTAAATATTCAGTAACTGTCTGTTAAATGGATCAGTTTGCAAATGCTCCCTGTTTAAAACAAAATCAAGATTGCTCTAATGGGGATTTTGTAAAATGGCCCAATAAAAATCAGGCAACATTCAGAAACCATTTTGATAATTGCTTCAGGAAATGGGTCTGTACTAGTTTTAGAATAATAATTAGATTGTAGTCTCATCCAACCTGCATCCAATTTCATTACTTTAAATGGAAGAGACTTCTCTGGCTCTTTTTTATTGATAAATCTAGTTAATGTAGAATGACCATGGCGCAGATTGGTGGAATAGTACCATAATCACAGTTATAAGTACTGTTTGACCTCTGGAATGGTTAATTTTAATTGTCACCCAGACACAAGCTAGAATCTCTTGGGATAGGAGTCTCAGTGAAGTACTTTTTAGATTAGGTTGACCTGTGTCCTTTATGTCTCTGGGAAATTATCTTGATTATTTTAATTGAGGTAAGAAGGGTCACCCATTGTTGGTGGCACTGTTACCTGGAGCAGGGAATCCTGGATTGATGGAGAAAGCCAGTTGAGCACTCATATTTATTCATTAATTTAATTCTACCTGCTGTTGCCTATGGATGTGAGACGGGCAGCTACCCTCAGGTTCCTGCTGCCTGGATTTCCCTGTTATGATGTATATGGCTTGGAATTGTGATCTGAAAGTTGCTTTTATCAGGGTGTATTATTAAAGCAATAAAAAGTGAAACAAAGATGTAATTTTAAAATTATGAGTATTATTTGAAGTTCAATCTTCAGCTATCACATACTTATAGCATGAGTACGATTTTCCTTTGTTCTGTTTCCCTAGTGCTAATAACAAGCCAGCCAAGAGAAGCAATGGGAACTGTCACCTGTCTTTGATTGCTAAGCCACTAACCTTGACATCTGTACAGGCTTGGGATCTGAAGGGACTTCAGTGTTTAGTGAAGTGGCTTTGAGAACTTGAAATTTGTTTTCTGAGGTATCAGATGCCCAACTCTTAGTATAAAACTCTGAAATATGACATGACTTGTCATTCCACACATGTCAGTGGCTGTAAGTGTGACCATGATGGTAACGATAAGACTCTGAAGTCCCGAGACTCCTGTTATACTTGTTCTTAGCTAGTGGTGCTACATTTAGTGATTCTAGGGCCTTTAATAGGTGGGGTCTGTCTGGGTAAGGATAAGTCAACACCTCATGTTCATCCTTACCCAGACAGAGTTGCTCCTGCTGCATTTTTTCTTTCCTTGATGGAATTAAATCTCTCTGAACTGATGAGACAAAACTCAGTCCTTACTCCCATAACATGTTTCCTTCAGATACTTTAATCACAGGAATAAGAAAGTAAGTACAAAAGTCGAAAACATTTTGACCAATTAAGGAATTTTTACTGTATATTAAAGGAAGACAGTGGCTGCAAAAATATCTCTTAAAAATATACTACTGCTTCTCTGGAGATATGTTTCTAAAGAATCACTAGCCTTGTCAGGCGTGGTGGCACTCGCCTTTAATCCCAGCACTCAGGAGGCAGAGCAGGTGGATTTCTGAGTTCAAGGCCAGCCTGGTCTACAAAGTGAGTTCCAGAACAGCCAGGGCTATACAGAGAAATCCTGTCTTGAAAAACAAAATGAAAAAAAAAAAGAATCATTAGCCTTTAATGTATGACATGAAGTGTCCTGTCGGGATGGAGCTACTAAACTCATTGCAGCCAGAGTGCTGTGTCGCTGTTCCTAGAAGAACAGACCCCATCACTTCCAGCCTCACAGCTGAGCACGGCAGTAGGTGGATCAGACAACAAGCATCTGATATATATATATATATATGTGAATAGTCGCATCTGCTCTCGACCAGCAAGAACGACACGACCACCAGTTCTTTTAACAGCAGTTTATTCATCAAGCTTCAGTCTTCATCTCTCTCTCCCGAACCCTGGGCCTCTCACTCTTATATACTCTCAGCCCCCATCCACTCACAGCAGGCCACATCACCTCACCAGGCACACGGCTTCAGCCAATTAGGGCGGGAGGGGCATGTCTCCACCAAATATGGACTTGTTTACATCGCTAGCATCATGGTGCACCTGCGCAGTTCTCACGATGGTAGTGACTTATTTTCAGGTGTATGAGGAAGGCAGGTGCAAGTCATAAGACTTAGGTGCAATCCCGGGCGCCATCTTGGGACTACTGCCACACCTGCTCTTCACATCTCCCCCTTTTTTCTTTTTTGGCAGAGAGAATGTCTGTCTTAGATTGCCCCCTGCAGCAATGCCCCTTACCCGTCCTTGGGAGACAAACAGAATTGGTTTGATCCCTGTCTTAGGTTGGTGACACGCCCAGGGAGTCTTGTCTGTAATTGACTACTTCTCTAGCATGCCAAGCCACACATGAGGAGATTGTCTTGTCTGTATGCGGCAGTTGCACCAGAAGGCCAGGACTCTGATTAATCTATGGTCTGATCTTGATTGCTGCAAGCAAGCCTAATGGGTGAAGGTAGAGGTCTGATCCCCAGTGTGCAAGCCTAGGGGCCCAACCATCCCTTGGGCTCATCACCCAGAGCGGTCTTGGCCAGCTCCCATGTCGTTTTTCCTGGGGGAAGGGAACAAGGACACTGAATCTTCATGCAATCAGACGTGCCTTCCACAGGATGCCAACAGCTAGCTATCCTCTGTGCAGTGCCTAGCCTCGCAACCCACGGCATAATGCAGCATTATTTGTTTAGGGCAGCAAGCCAAATCTAAGGAGATTGTCCTGCCTCCACTGCGGCAAAGGCCTGCACACGCTGCACCCAACACATGCACCAAACACACAACACACACACTATTACAAGCATATATCCCAGGGCTCCCATTAGCCCTGAGGCAAGGGATAGACAGTTTGTAAACAAAATAACTTGAACAGGCAAAGGTACAAAGCATCCTAGTCACAACAGCCAAATGATATAACAAATATCACTACTACAATTAACAACATTATTCTTATAAACAATAAACACAAAAGGAGGCCACATACAAACAGGCGTAGCCTGAAAAGAAACATTCCTCCCTCCAGCAAATTGAAATACAGAAGTTTTAAACACTTTAGAACCATTCCAATAAAGATTTGCATTGCCCCAGGCCCCTCCTGCCACCTGGCTTAAGGGGGAAAGATCAGTGCAACTACCATTTACCCCACATAACACTAGCTCCTACTTAAGCTAGCTTTTGATATATCCAATTATACCCTGAAAAGGAACTATACAAAAAGAAAGCCCATCTAGGTTAGGAGGGTAAAGTGCTATTGCCCTTGGATATACTGGCAGGCCACACCCCTCGAATCCAGGTAGCATTGGCTTTAGTAGATACAGCTGAACACAATCACTCATCTGTGAAATATTTTGAATCATCTGAGAACACAACAATCCCCTTAGCCGAAGTAGCATAGATTCCTGCATAGGAGCTATCTCTCCATCCCATGGTAAAAAAGACAATTGTAGAAAGAATCGAGGAAACACTTGCGCAGTAGCTCTTCAGTTCTCACTAGCAGGAGCATTCCCAGCCACAGGAACATCCATGTCCTCATTGTTTTGCTTGTTTTGAATTGCCCTGGTCAGCCGTTCTGGGACCCACAGCTGTTGTCGGTGATCCTGGGGAAACACACAAACAGACCCTCTCTCCCAAACCAACTGAGAGCGCTCCTCTCTCACCTGATTCAGAGCCTCATTGCCTCTCTGGAGTTCTACGTCACATCTACCTTCTATGCAATTTCTCACTAACTTCCAGACCGGCAAAACCCCTTTTGGTAAAACCCCCTGTTCCCCTGCAAACCTCAAGTCCCCATGGTGCTTGGTGCAACTTGTCTCAAAACCGTGAACCTTATAGTCTCAATCTGAGAACTTAACTTGTCCCCAAACCGGGAACCTTGACTTGTCCCAAAACCGGGAACCTTAACTTGTCCCCATGGTTTCACTTTTACTTTGTGCCTGCTTCCTGGCAACTTTATATTTGCCTCTGTTTTATCCGAGGTCCTTCCCAATTCACTTTTATTTTGTGCCTGCTTCCTGGCAACTTTATATTCACCTCTGTTTTATCTGAGATCCTTCCTAAAACTCCTGGGGTCATAAGTTTCACTTACCATGAACTTACCCTGCCGGAAAACACTGACTGCTGAAAGTTCTGAACTCGTTGGTGGGGGAGTCGAGTCCCCATATGGGCCACCATTTGTCGCATCTGCTCTCAACCAGCAAGAACACGACTACCAGTTCTTCTAACAGCAGTTTATTCATCAAGCTTCAGTCTTCATCTCTTTCCCCCGAACCCCGAGCCTCTCACTCTTATATACTCTCAGCCCCCATCCACTCACAGCAGGCCACATCACCTCACCAGGCACACGGCTTCAGCCAATTAGGGCGGCAGGGGAGCGTCTCCACCAAATATGGACTTGTTTACACCACCAGCATCATGGTGCACCTGCGCAGTTCTCACGATGGTTGTGACTTATTTTCAGGTATATGAAGAAGTCAGGTGCAAGTCATAAGACTTAGGTGCAATCCCAGGCACCATCTTGGGACTGCTGCCACACCCTCTCCCCACTATATATATATATATATATTTGGTTTTATGAGACAGGGTATTTTTGTGTAGCCCTGGCTGTCCTGGAACTCACTCTGTAGACCAGGCTGGCCTCGAACTCAGAGATCCACCTGCCTCTGCCTCCCCAGTGCTGGGATTAAAGGCGTGCACTACCATGCCCAGAAAGCATCTGATTTTTTTATGTGAAGAAAAATAATGCAGAGACTTTTAAGTTTCTTCCAAAATATCATTTGATTAGGTTAATTGAGTTTGCTGTCATTAACTGAGAAAGCAAAATGAATGTCGTAATACTGAGGAACACTTTCTATGTAATCGTCTGAATTCGAGATTTATAACGTGACTCCCCCTGCTCTTAACCTCTCAGAACTACAGTTTTCCCATCTCTATAGTAGAATCATTTAATTGTAAGGTGAAAATGCATAATACCTAGCATCATATTTGTTCCCATAATTACATCTTACACACACACACATACACGCACAAACACACACATATATACACAATACATATATATACATATATATATATATATATATACTTACACACATATATATACACACACACATACATATATACATACATACACACATTTATAGACAGACATTGGGTTAGTTAACTTTGAATATACAAAAATTACTTTCAACATACCAACATAAAATGTCTTAAGTTACTCCAATTTTCCCTCAGTTATTTCATGTGGGAATGGGTATAGAGACCAAGGTTGACACTGAGAATCTGCCTCCATCACTCTCCATCTTCTTCATTTCGTCATCGTCATGGATTCCTGATACAGAGTATTCTGGAGAGCCACCTTGCTCCAGGATTCTCTGTCTCTGTCTTCTTAGTGCTGTGACTACAAACAGGTCACTACATCCACCTAGTATTTTCTTGGGTTCTGAAGAACTGAACACTGGTCCTCCCATTCAGATGGTAAGGACTTCATCCATTGAGCCAGATCCCAGGTCTTGTTCCTTCTATTTCTAATTACTGGTTTGATGCAACAAATGTCATTTTTTTTTTTTTTGTATAATAGACATAAGCAGAACATATACAATTGAGACCTAGTGTTTGATTTTGCTTTTAATAAAAATGTAAGAAATACATATAACTTTTTCAAATTTCATCTCCTTGAGCAACTAAACGAGGATGATAACATTGATCTTATAACATAGGAGGTTTAACTGAAGCACATATGAAGGTTATTATAAATATTCATTTGATGGTTGTATCTTATATTGAATTCAAATAAGCTGGGTGTGTATATCATTCACTTCTTTTAGCTTTGAAATAAATATTGTTCAGCTTAGCAGACATACTTATAATGATATTTACAGAGTATATTGTATTTGCTTGAGACAAATAGGCATGGTGGATTTTGTATTCATAAATGCCTCCAAGCTCACTACTGAATCTATTGATTCATCTGACAAATAACTTGATTCTCTACTGTGTGACAGGAAGGATCTAAGGAACTTGAGCTATGCCAGTTAACATGAGTCAGACGAATTTCACCTCATAACTAGGAAAGAAAGTCAACACACACAAAAACACAACAAAGCAGAAAATTACATTACATTTTTGAAGGGAGTAAATGTGTAAAAACGACAGTATAGGATCTAGAGGGATGGCTCGGCACTTCAGAGCACTGGTTGATCCTCCAGAGGGCTGAGGTTTGAATCCCAGCTCCCACACCTATGATACTAGTTAAGAAATTTGACAGTTTCTTGTGATCTCCTCAGACACTGTAGAGAAATAGACACAGGTAAAACATCATAAAATAAATTAATATTTATATTAATATTTATATTTTTAAAAGAAATAGACACAGGTAAAACATAGAACAAATTAATATTTATATTTTTAAAAAGAATCTAAATACAGTGTAAGTAATAAGGAGAGTGTAGGGCTGTATTGCATCTCAGGTAAGTGTTAAGTGAGCAAGCATTCTTTGTAAAGGTAACATATAAATAAAAACTTGAAGGAAACAAAGCTGCTGAATATGGTAGTGTCTGTGCTGTGCATGACTCAGACAGAGGTTAAAGCTCTGAGGCAAGAGGGCACCTGGCAATGCCAAGCAAAGTCACCAGGTCATGAATCATGGCAGAGAAGGCCTGTGTGCCCCAGAAAGATATGAACTATACCCAGCAAAGAAAGTTTGAAGCATGGGTATGCTCTGCTCTGACAGTTTCTATAAAGTGCTCCCTTTGAAGACTATGTTGCGAATAGGCTAGCCCAGGGTAAACTGAAGACACAAGGGTTTTAGTTAGGCACTTATCCTCATCAAATTTTTGTCAATGTGACACAAGCTAGAGCCATTTGAGAAAAGGAAACTTTGGTTGAGAAATTCTTCCACAAGACTGTGAGCAAGTCGATAGGGCATTTGCTAGATTGATGGTTGAATCACTGAGAGAGGTGCCACGCCTGGACAGGCAGTCCTGGAGGGTATAAGAAAGTGGGTGAGCAAGCTATAGGGAGGAATTTTCTAAGCAGCAGTCTTCATGGCCTCTGCATCAGTGCTGGCTTCAATGTTCCTGCCTTGAATTCCTCTCCTTATTTCACTCAGTGATGGATGGTAATGTGGAAGTATAAGCAAAATAAAATCTTTCTTCCCTAAGCTGTTTATAGACGTGGTGTGTCATCACAGTAATAAAGACTGAAAAGAGCAGCACTTCTGCAGTCTTCAAGAGGACTGGTGGCATTAGTAGTGGCAAGAGAAATACTAGAATTTCAAGCTTCTTTTCAAATCAATGTCTCTAGAGCCATTCTCCCTCCTTTTCCCTCTAGACTCATCCTTCCTTCCTTCCTTCCTTCCTTCCTTCCTTCCTTCCTTCCTCTAACTCCTCTATTGGGGACCCTGTTCTCAGTCCAATGGTTGGCTGCAAACATGCGCCTCTGCATTTGTAAAGCTCTGGCAGGGCCTCTCAGGAGACAGCCATATCAAGGTCCTTTCAGCATGCACTTCTTGGCATCCACAAAACTGTCTGGATTTGGTAAATGTATATGGGATAAATCCTCAAATGGGACAGTCTCTGCGTGACCTTTCCTACAGTCTCTCTTCAACACCTTATCTCCAATTTTGCTCCTGTGGTTATTTTGTTCTTCTAAGAAGGATCAAAGCAGCTACACTTTTGTCTTCCTTATTCTTGAGTTTTATGTGGTCTGTGAATTGTATCCTAGTTATTTGGAGGTTTGGGGCTAATATCCACTTATCAGTGAGTGCATACCATGTGTGTTCTTTTGCAATTGAGTTAACTCACTCAGGAAGATATTTTCTAGTTCTATCCATTTGCCTAAGAATTTCATGAGTTCATTGTTTTTAATGGCTATGTAGTATTCCATTGTGTAAATGTACCACATTTTCTGTATCCATTCCTCTGTTGAAGGACATATGGTTTTTTTCCAGCCCCTGGCTATTATAAATAAGGCTTCTATGAACATAGTGGAGCATGTGTCCTTACAGCATGTTGGAGCATCTTCTGGATATATGCCCAGGAGTGGCATATCTGGGTTATCAGGTAGTATTATGTCCAATTTTCTGACTGCCAAGCGTACTTCTAGAGTGGTTGTACCAGCTTGCAACCCCACCAGCAATAGAATAGTATTCCTCTATCACCACATCCTCCCAGCATCTACTGTCACCTGAGTTTTTGATTTTCACCATTCTGACTGGTGTGAGGTGGAATCTTAGGGTTGTGCTGATGACTAAGGCTGCTGGACATTTCTTTAGGTGCTTCTCGGTCAATCAATAATCCTCAGTTGGAAATTATTTATTTAGCTCTGTACCCCATTTTTAATAGGAGTATTTGGTTTTCTGGAGTCTAACTTCTTGAGTTCTTTGTATATATTGGATATTAGCCCTCTACTGAATGTAGGGTTGGTAAAGATCTTTTCCCAATCTGTTGGTTGCTGTTTTGTCTTATTGACAGTGTCCTTTACCTTCCAGAAGCTTTGCAATTTTATGAGGTCCCATTTATCAATTTTTGATCTTAGAATGTAAGCAATTGGTGTTCTGTTCAGGAAAATTTCCCCTGTACCCATGTGTTCAAAGCTCTTCCCCACTTTCTCCTCTCTAAATTTCAGTGTATCTGGTTTTATGTGGAGCCCTTGATCCACTTGAACTTGAGCTTTGTACAAGGAGATAAGAATGAGTCAATTTTCATTTCTCTCCATGCTGACCACCAGTTGAACCAGCACCATTTGTTGAAAATGGTGTCCTTTTTCTACTGGATAGTTTTAGCTCCTTTGTCAAAGATCAAGTGACCATAGGTGTATGGGTTCATTTCTGTGTCTTTGATTCTATTCTATTGATCTTCCTTCCTATCTCTGTACTAATACCATGCAGTTTTTATCACAATTGTTCTGTAATACAGCTTGAGGTCAGAAATGGTGATTCCACCAGAAATTCTTTTATTGTTGAGAATACTTTTTGCTAACCTTGGATATTTGATATTCATGGTGAATTTGGAAATTGCTCTTTCTAACTCTAAAAAGAATTGATTTGGAATTTTGATGGGGACTGCATTGAATCTGTAGATTGCTTTTGGCAAGATGGCCATTTTTACTATATTAATCCTGCCTATCCATGAGCATGGGAAATCTTTCCATCTCCTAAGATCTTTGATTTCTTTCATCAGAGACTTGAAGGTTTTTTGTTTGTTTGTTTTGTCTTGTTTTTATTTAACTTTTATTGCATTATGATGAGAAAAAATACATAATTTCAATTTATCTAATTTCTTAACATTTACAAACATATTTTGAACTTACATCACATTCGTCTTTGCATTTTGTACCCCACCTCCTCCCAGAAACCCCCCTTCAACACCTGCAATACCTTTTGTTTTTTATCATACTCATTAAAAATTATAAAATATTATAACAAAAATCGAGTATTATAAAAATTATTTGATATAAAACAACCATCAATTGAACAATCTGATGTAGATGCTTGTCTACAGCAATACTGAAAATACATGTTTTTCTTTTTTTTTTTTTTTCTCACTATTTAAATGTTTTATTTCATGTCATCCGGGGCTCCGTCCCAGACTGCTTCATAGGTTCTCCATGGGCTGGTGGGGCCAGTATGGGTACTTTTTCTTGTCCAGCTTGGTTTCTGGGAAGATCTTATTCAAGTCATCACTGGTCATCTAGTCAAAGGGAATTATGTTCCTCGCTTTCTCCAGCTGCTTCTCATACTCCTGGGTCCTGAGCTGAGATCTAGACACAAACTCAGCACCGTTCTTCACATTCTCCTTCTCCTCCTGGTCCACCAGGGCTGTGTATTTATCCTCAGGCACAGGAATCTTCAGGGCATTATACTTCTTTTCAAAATCATCCACCAAGCCAGGCTTGGCCACATTGGCCTTGTAGTAAGCCCAATCAATCACAGGTGATTTCTCAGACAGACTAGCCAACCTGGTGTGGAAGGTCTCATTCCAGGACTTCAGGGCATTTCCAATTGCCTTCTGGTTTTGGGGCATGATCTCCACAAAAGATACCCAATCAATGGTTTTTAGAGCAAGTTTACGCCCAGCCATCTTGGGATACTTCACCTACCCCTGGCGGAGTGCTCTCTCTCCAGCAGCAAGGAATGTGGAAGAGAGTTCCATGTTTTTCTCAATATGAATTTTAAATAACTCCAAATATATTAACTCTATGATATTTTAAAATAATATATCTCTATTGTTTTTTAATGAACATAAATGAAGTCTGTCTGTTTGTTTGTTTGTTTTGTTTTGTTTTTAGTAGAGCTTAAAATCTTGGCTCTTACTGTGGTACAAACACAAAATCAGAACAATTTTTGGACATTGTAATTCATTGTAATAAGGCTGTACTTCAATGTCCCTCACATCACCAAAGTTCCTCCATAGGAGATAAGCTAAGAGTTGACAGTTCTGCAGCTCCAAAGAATGAATTGTAGGCATGATTTTTAGATAAAGATTTCCTGCTATGGTCAAAGCTATTTGACTTGAGTGATTGTTGTCATTCTCAGCCCACAGGGAACAGGTTATATTCATTTAAGATATAGTGTGTGTATTAAGATGGTCTATCCAATGAAGTCATTCATCAACTGTTCCAATGAAGAATGGTTCTTATGGAGGGTGGCACAGACATTAAGTGAGAGTAATATTCTCACTCATTGGCTGTGATGATTTTGAAAAGCATTCTTCTCAGAATAGGAGTAACTTATAAAGTCATCTTCTTCAAAAGTGATACAATAACTATAAATATGATGTAAAGCCTTCAGTCTCACTCTTTGCTGTTCTCTTACAAGTCACCTCCCAGATTAATTGTTTATGTTTATTTTGGCAGTATAAATAATTTTGAAGTATGTAAGCTGTTCTGAAAACCATAGTATAGTGTAAAAGTATCAAATAAACAATCCTACTAATAGAGAGGCTGAGATAGGAGAAGCATGACTTCAAGACAATTATGTGTACAAACAAGCAGAAAGTGTATATGGGTTGTACAATATTGGACCTATTTCTACCATTACCAAATTAGAGAGACCACTGGATGACAGCTGACAAATTTCTAATTCCTCATATTTTTGAATTTCAATCGATTAGGATATGTTGGTAATATTAATTTTCATACTAAGACATATTAAGGAAAAGTGATTTTACTTCCTGTTAATTTTCTTGTTAGAGGTGGAATTATGTTTGTGTGGGTTTGTTGAAAAATTACTTTCTTGCTTCTTCTAGGGTGTACTTTCACTCCTTGTGTTGGTGTTTTCCATCTATTATTCTTTGTAGGGCTGGATTTGTGTAAAGACATTGTGTAAATTTGATTTTGTCATGGAATATCTTGTTTTCTCCATCTATAGTGATTGAGAGTTTTGCTGGGTATGGTAGCCTGGGCTGGCATTTGTGTTGTCTTAGGGTCTGTATGACATCTGCCCAGGATTTTCTAGCTTTTATAGTCTCTGGTGAGAAGTCTGGTGTAATTCTGATAGGCCTGCCTTTATATGTTACTTGACATTTTTTCCTTACTGTTTTTAATATTCTTTATTTATTTAATAATTCACTTGTTGTTTTGATGTGACAGGAGAAATTTCTTTTTGGTCCAGTCTCCTCGGGGTTCTGTAGGTTTCTTCTATGATCATGGGCATCTCTTTCTTTAGATTAGGGGAGTTTTCTTCTATAATTTTATTGAAGATATTTATTTGCCCCTTAAGTTGGGAATCTTCACTCTCTTCTACACCTGTTATACTTAGGTTTGTTCTTCTCATTGTGTCTTGGATTTCCTGGATGTTTTGGGTTAGGATCTTTTTCCACTTTGCATTTTCTTTGACTATTGTGTCAATGTTTTCTATGGTATCTTCTGCACCTTAGATTCTCTCTTCTATCCCTTGAATTCTGTTGGTGATGATTGCATCTATGACTCCTGATCTCTTTCCTAGGGTTTCTATCTCCAGGGTTGTCTCCCTTTGTGATTTCTTTATTGTTTCTATTTTCAGTTTTAGATCTTAGATTGTTTTGCTCATTTCCTTTGCCTGTTTGATTGGGTTTTCCTGTAATTCTTTAAGGAATTTTTGTGTTTCCTCTTTAAGGGCTTCTACCTGTTTACCTGTGTTCTCCTGTATTTCTTTAAAGGAGTTATTTATGTCCTTTTAAAAGTCCTCTATCATAGTGATGAGAAGCATTTTTAGATCTGAGTCTTGCTTTTCCAGTGTGATGGTATATCCAGGACTTGCTATGGTGGAAGAATTGAGTTCTGATGATGCCAAGTAACCTTGGTTCTATTGCTTATGTTCTTAAGCTTGTCTCCCACTATCTGATTATCTCTAGTGCTCCCTGCCCTCCCCATATTTGACTAGAGCCTGTCCTTCCTATAACCCTGGTTGAGTCAGAACTCCTCAGAGTCCTGCTGCCTCTGTGATCCTGTGATTCTGTGATCCTGAGATTTTGAGTGTGTCAGAGTTCCTGGGAGTCAAGCTGCCTCAGAGACCCTGAGATCCTGGTGTGATCAAGATCCTGTGATCCTGTGATCCTGTGATCCTGGGTGTGCTAAAGCACCTGGGAGTGGAGCCTCCTCTGGGGGCAGTGGGACTGGCTGCCCAAGGTAAACTAGGGAAGACCAGAAGGAACCCAAGCCACTGGTTGGGCAGGGTTCCTGAGTTCTTTGATCCTCCAATTCCCAGTTATTCCCTGTGGTATTGGAGCGCATGTTGTGTTCTACTCACCCCTGATCCTAAGAACCTGGGTGTGCTAGATTGCCTGGGAGTAGAGCCTCCTCAGGAGGCTATGTAGATGGCCACAGAGTTTGTGTCCAAGATCCTGGGTTGTTTTGATTTACATTTTCCTAATGATTAAGGATGTTGAACGTTTGTTTTTAGGTGCTTCTCAGCCATTCCTCAGTTGAGAATTCTTTGTTTACCTCTGTACCCTATTTTTAAATAGGGCTGTTTTTCTGGAGTCCAACTTCTTGAGTTCTTTATATATATTGGATATTAGCCCCCTATTGGATTTAGGACGGGTAAAGATCTTTTCCCAATCTGTTGGTTGCCTTTTGGTCTTATTAACAGTGTCCTTTGTCTTACAGAAGCTTTGAAATTTTATGAGGTCCCATTTGTCGATTCTTGGTCCCATTTGTCGATTCTTCACCTTACAGCACAAGCCATTGTTGTTATGTTCAAAATCATCAGGGAAATGCAAATCAAAACAACCCTGAGATTCCACCTCACACCAGTCAGAATGGCTAAGATAAAAAACTCAGATGACAGCAGATGCTGGCAAGGATGTGGAGAAAGAGGAACACTCCTCCACTGTTGGTGGAATTGTAAGCTGGTACAAAGACTCTGGAAATCAGTTTTGCAATTCCTCATAAAATTGGACATTGTTTACTGGAAGATCCAGCAATAGCACTCCTGAGCATATATATACCTAGATATGCTCCAACTTGTAATAAGGACACATGCTTTATTATGATCATAGCAGCCTTATTTATAATAGCCAGAAGCTGGAAAGAACCCAGATGTCCCCTCAACAGAGTGGATACAGAAAATGTGATACATTTACACAATGGAGTACTACATAGCTATTAAAAACAATGAATTTATGCAATTCTTAGACAACTGGATGGATCTTGAGGATATCATACTAACCCAATCACAAAAAAACACACATGATATGCACTCACTGATAAGTGAATATTAGTCCAGAAGCTCAGAATCCTTTTTAGAAGGGGGAAAAATACCCATGGAAGGAGTTACAGAGACAAAGTTCAGAGCAGAGACTGAAGGAATGATCATTCAGAGACTGCCCCACTTGGGGATCCACCCCATAAACAACCACCAAACCCAGACACTATGGCAGATGTCAACAAGAGCCTGTTGACAGGAGTCTGATATAGCTGTCTCCTTAGGGGCTCTGCCAGTGCCTGACAAATATAGAAGTAGATGCTCAGAATCATCTATTGTACAGACCACAAGATCCCTAATGAAGGAGATAGAGAAAGTACCCAAGGAGCTGAAGGGGTCTGAAGCCCCATAGGAGGAACATCAATATGAACTAACAAGTACCCCCAGAGCTCCTTAGAACTAAACCACCAATCAAAGAAAACACATGGTGGAATTGTGGCTCTAGCTGTTTATGTAGCAGAGGATGGCCTAGTGTGGAAAGCCTTCTGGGGTACCACTTGGCAGGAGTCTGATATTGGCTAAGGGCAAAGAAGTGGGCTTCAGACAGGAATCTGACATTTGCCAAGGACAAGGAAGTAAGCTCAGGCAGGAATCTGATATTAGGGAATGATAAGAAAGAATCTAACTTTAGGCTGTAATAGAGAAGTAAGGTAAGGCAGGAATTTTAGTCTCAGGGTGGAACAGAAGAACTAGGCTTCAGGCAAGATTTGGGACTTGGACAAGGAAGTCAGCTCAAGTATTTTGGTCATTATGACAAGCCCTTTTAAACAACTGTCATGGCAGCACAGCAGATACAATTCAATGCAGCTTTGTTAGTTCCTTATTGTAGTGCTTGCCCAAAATACTTGCATGTAATTAAAATGGTATAAAAAGTGGGTTGGAAAATAAAAACTTGCCTTCAGTCTCAGACTTGACTTGGGACATACTACAATGTTGTCTAACTGTCTTTTTCTCTTTAGTCCTCACTCCCATGTTGGAGAACCTGTTGATTGACTGAGTGGGCTTGGTCAGCCTAGTAGGCCATCAATGGGAGGAGAGACCCTAGGCCCTGTGAAGGTTCTATGCCCAAGTATAGGGGAATGCCAGGACTAGGAATGTGGGTAGGTGGGTTGGGGAGCAGGGGGAGTGGGTAAGGGATAGAGGGTTTTCTGAGAGGAAACTAGACGATAACATTTGAAATGTAAATAAAGAAAATATCTTTTAAAAAAAAGATCCTGGGTGTGCTACAGTGCCTGGGATTGGAGCCTCCTCTGGGGGCTGTGGTCGCAGAGTTTGTGCCCAGGGTAAACTGGCACAGACCAGAAGGAACTCAATCCACTGGTTGAGTGGGGTTCCTGTGTCCCTGGATCCTGCTGTTTGCAATTACTCCAGGTGGTGTTAATACAGGTGTTGTGTCCTCCTCACCCAGATCCTAGATCCTGGGCATGCTAGAGTGCCTGGGAGTGGAGCCTTCTCTGGGGGCTGTGTCTGGTTGCTGAGTTCGTGCCCCATGAAGAGCATTTTGAACAAATGTAGCAAGCTTAGAAAGGAAAAAAATATAAAATATATGGTATTAAAGTGGCACCAGGAAATAAAATAGAGCTGAATCCTCTGTTTAAGGATATTAAATAAATTAAGGGAGTGGTGACCTTGGAGCAAGATCCCACCCAACTAAGTTTAGGTCCAGACATGGCAGTATAAGCCTTTAATCCCAGGAGGCAAAGGCAAGCAGATCTCAAGGTTCAAGGTCAGTTTGGGGCAGAGCAGGTTCTAGGAGAATGAAAGGGTGAGTCCAGATGTGGTGGTGCATGCCTTTAATCCCAGCATTCAAAACATAGAGCCATACAAAGCCCTTAGTTCTAAGTCAATCGACAGAACAACTTTCTGGACAGCCAACCTTATGCAGTGAGGAATCTGGGAACAGAAAGTTGGTAATATAATGAGGGTAGGGGCTGTTACAGCCCCAGGAAGTAGCAGAACTCAGCAGCTTTGCCATATGGCTCTGGCTTTAATATCAAGACTAGAAGGAACTACTGGGACAATTGATGCTGGTTAGCTGGAGCTAAGAAATTAGCAGTGATTAAGAAGAGACCAGCATCACTGAAGTAAAATCTTCTGGGAAATGTTTTCTGAGAGCACAAAGAAGGTGTATTCCAGAGATAGTCAAGGTTGTACCCCATTATGTAGCTGCACTTGGTAATGTCACCGATGTGGTATAGGTTTTGAAGGCATGAAGAGGTCATGGAGAGCAGCTGTGTCTTGGCATTGTGAAAGGCCAGGGAAGGCCATTGGTGAATTGCACCCTCAGTTGCAGTTGATGGCCTAGGACTGAAAGGGGTCATGCAAACCCCTTATTTCAATGTGCTTACAAGATGGAGGATACTCTTTACTAGATAATTCCCATTAGTCTTCAAATTTCTCCAACTCAAAACCTTTTTTCATTGGATTTGCTTTGCACCCTTTCAGGTGGGTACTCTCTTCCTTGTATTTTTGACCCTCTCTGCAACCTCATAATTACTAATAAAATGGAAACTGGAGGTTTGAGTATGCCTAGCCCAGGAATGGCACTGTTTGTAGGTATGGCCTGTAGTGGGTGTGCTAATGTAGGCTTGGACTTTAAAACCCACATCCTAGCTGTCTAGAAGCCAGTCTTATAGTAGGAGCCTTCAGATGAATATGTAGAACACTCAGCTTTGCCTGCACCATGCCTGCCTCGATGCTGCCATGCTTCCAACTTGATGATAATAGACTGAACCTCTGAACCTGTAAGCTAGCCACAAATAAATGTTGTCCTTATAAGAGTTGCCTTGGAAATGGTGTCTGTTCACAGCAGTAAAACCTTACCTAAGACAGAAACCTACTTCAAATAATCTTTAACCCAACTACATCACCATTGGCAAAGCCTAAAATCCTGGTTTTAATTGTCTGTTGTTTGTTTTTGCCCCCCCATCCAGTACATTGTTTATTCATTCATATTGAAGATATATTTTTCTAGAAATTTTCTTCCCTTTTTATTATTTCTCCAAGTGAAAGCCCAGATTCTTTCCTTAGCTTTGTTTATCATTCAGCTACCAATATCCACATGACTTGTAGCATTTTTGACAAAAGTTCCAGAGAAAATATCTTGTTCAGACTCATCTAAAGGAATAATTCTTCTCGCAGAAAGAGGTAGCATAGAGTAGGGGTACAACTAGATTGTGCCCTCAAAGGTATTTGGGGGATCTCCAATCCCCCCGGCCTCTTTTTGCAGTATTTTGAGATGTGGTCCATCATACAACCCTATAGCTGGTATCCATCACTTTCACTAGAACTGACTCAATCCAGGACTATGATGTTGAACCTCTAGGAGTGGAAAATGTAAACCTTCCATTAGTAAATTGTCTCATATAGTTTGTTGTATTGTCATGAGTCTGACTAATACAGTGTACTTCTAAAAATATCTATGCACATACACACAAGTTCTGTATTATGCAGAAACACCCATGTAATGGAGAGGTGCCTTGCCTGTCTTTTCTTTAAGGAACTGATTAAATGGTTCACAATAGAGCAGGGTGCTATTTGCTCTTATCCTCAATTTTCCTGATGATTCACCTAGAATATGGCTATCTGGAAACAGCTAAAATTAACAGAACAATTTAGAAAACCCACTGAGATAAAGTTGCACGGTCAAGGCAAGATGCAGGAAGATTGGTGACTCAGGGGAGTCCTAATGGGATTTTAAGCCTTTAGTGTTCAGGCTTCCTCAATTTATAGATGAGGCACTGTTGTCATGGATGCTATCAAAGAGCTTTTTTAGACAACTCATTACCTCAAATTGGGGAAAGCAGAGAGCAGCTGTGGTGTTTTGGGGAGGAGTTAGGACAAGGATCCAAATTTCTAGTTTGTCATTTCTGCTGGTTTCTAGGGACATTTTTGGTGACATGGAACCAGTATACCATTTTCTGTACCTGTATTTACCCAAAGGCTCCAGAAAAGCCAGGCAAGTTTCTCAGTAATTATTCTCAAATGCTAACAAGAAAGGACTGACAATTCATTGACCCAAGATGACATGGAAGGAACCCTATAGATATAATTCAGTGATTATAATATCTAGGTCATATATGCACTGTAGGTACCTGAGGAACACTCCTCAGATTCATACACAAGAATCTCCTCAGATGAAGATGTGCAAGAGTGAAGAGCACCATCTGTAAAGACACCGCCGCTTCCCATCACAGTGCTTGAGGGAATCCTAATAACTTGAGCAGTTCCACTGTTCAAACATTTGGCTAGAGATACTTTTCCTAGAGAAGAAAAAATCCTAGAAAACTTTGTAAAGTTTTTCTAAGGTTCACACTTAACTCTTCTGTTTCCCAGAATATTCTAGAAAATTAGATGGTAGACGGGCCATGTAGTGAAAGCTGTTTCTTATTCCATCTTGCTAATTTGGGAGACAAATTCTTTCTTCAATTCAAATCGATGAACTTCAAGTGAGCCCTGTAGCCAAGGATCTGAAAGGGTTTTAGATAAGCTTAAGCCAAAGCACTCTGTAAGATAATGAGCTGGACATACAGGAGAAAATAGCAAGAGAGCTGTACCAGATCATCATCATATCAATTCTTTCTTCCCTCTCCCTCTCCCTCTCCCTCTCCCTCTCCCTCTCCCTCTCCCTCTCCCTCTCCCTCTCCCTCTCCCTCTCCCTCTCCCTCTCCCTCTCCCTCTCCCTCTCCCTCTCCCTCTCCCTCTTCCTCCATTAATGATTGGGGATTGAATTTAGGGCCACATGTACTCTATACAAGCCTTACTACCTAAGAATTTCTCATAAATACCTCCTAAAGAGTCATGTACCTCCCAATAGTAACAATATGAGGGCTGAGAGTTTACCATGTAGAACTTCATCCAAAGTTATGGCTTACAGCTACAGTAATTATATATGCATTGCTTACATGTATTGTTAGATACCACAATATATAACAGAAGCAACTTAAGAGAATAAGAATTCATTTGGGATTCAGTGTATCATGGTGAGCAGCTCAGCTCACCTTAGGGCAGCATGTAGCAGGAGGTACAACATCATAGTGAACCCGGAAGTAAAGAGTAAACTCTGAACTAGGGACCAGAATAAAAGCTCAAAAGTGAATTTCTGCCCACACAAAATTCTCCACATCCTAAAGGTTCCACAGACTTTCAAAATAACATCATCAGCTGGATATCAGTTATAATAAACATGAGTCTATGAAGTATATTTTAGGTTAAACCTGTAACAGCATCATACACATACATCTGCACATGTGTAGGCACATGCACACACTGGCATATACATGTACATGTGTGTGTGTTGTAGTAGTCAAGGCTGCAGGTGCACAACAACCATTTCTGCATTCACAATGATCTTTTCTGTGTTTGTACATTATTCTATCACAGTCAATTAAGGACCATCTATGATTGACTGCCCACATAGCTTAAGTTCCACTAGACTGACTCACTCATTTTCTTCTTGGTTTGACTTTTTATCTCCAGTGTAGTGAGGAAGAACAGCATCCTTTCAAAGTTTACACATGGCTTATTGTAGACAAGAAGGGGTTACTCACTAGAGTTCCCCAAGAACATGTAAGGTGAATAAAAATTGCTTCGTTTTTTCATTATCTGAGGCTTCAGCCTGCCCCTGCTCGGGAGATTTTTATCGTTTTCAGATTAAGAAGTCTATTTTGTAACCTATTATTAAGCCAAACATTTTCCCTGCATTATGATCACAAAGGGTCGTATTTTCCTGTCCTCACCCCCACACGGTTCTGCCTGTGATGCAGTTTGAACAATAAAACTGTGGTTTTCGCCTCCAAACAACTCAGAACCAGATTTCTACTGTGAAAAGTCAGATTTCTCTACAAGTAGAGAGGAACACCCTGGTCGTCAGAATGTACCACAGATGTCCTGGGGTCATTCTCCAAGTAATCTACCCACTGGTCATTTTCTTTCTCAGAAAGACAAATAAGTCTCTAACTAGATGTAGAACAGTCTAGACAGATAGAGATGAAATCCTAAGTTCAGCTTTATCTATTTGATATATCTTTGTATCTCTTATTCACGTCTTCACTGTGTGTGTTTTTAAGTAAATAAATGACTAGTTTGATAAACATTGACTTTCAGTGAGGTACAAAGACACAAAAAGTAAGTTGTGAATAGAACCATGTCTTGTCTTAGTAAGAACTGTTTGTTATAACTTGGTACTACTGATAATATGACCAGGAAGAAGTTTTGACTGAGTGGAAGATGCGCTTCCCAGAAGCCAGTGCAGACCTTGCAGAGCTGGGCACTGCACCATCCCTTCACAGCATCGGCCTTTGGCTTCTAGCCACCAGGTGCCACTATTAATAACCAAATATGCCTATGGCACTGCCAAATGTTTCTAAGTGGTAACACAGAGGGAGGAAAAAAAAGGAGTAGGATGAAATTGTCCCCACTCAAGAAGCACTGAGCAAGAAAAATAAATTTCTATTTAACCATAGATGCTAGTGAAAATTTGAGTTCTTTCAACATATGAAAGATATAATGCACAATGTGCAGAAACACGTTGCCAATAATAGACTACTACTGAGGAAATTTTGTTCTCCAAATAATTTATTGTACATTCAACTGAAAAGTCATGATTGGATAAAAGGGAATGATGGACTTTATTATGTTCCTTGTAATTATTCTTCTAATCAAAGTGAGGTCTGGATAGGAAAAAGAGGTCATGGTACCAACACTGACATTCGGCAGCAGAGCAAACACATTCTGGACTCTACAATACAGCACAGCATCTGCTATACTTTAACAACACATGTGTTCAACTCAATCCCCTTATTGGGCCACATGACTACAAAAACAGTATAGATTATTCATGTAGCACTTGGTTGCTTTTCTATAGTTGAAGATGGACCCTTATTGCTGAAGTCACAACACACTTTGGATGCGGGACTCAAGCTGTACTTGACTAGAAAGGCTCTTTTTTTATGGTCGAGGTACAATGATTCCAGAAAACACTGTGCAAGCTGTTAAAGAAGGGAAGTAATTAAACAGCATGACTCAGCAGTAACATCTATGAACTAGCACAATTGCCAGCATGGTAAGATATGTATAAAGGTGCAAAAACTCACACTTGCTTGTTGGTGTTAACCAACAATTATCTAATTGGACAGGAGGAAACTCAAGAAACCCAACCAGCTTCTTTGTGATGTTATGGACTTCAGACTATTACACCACTTTGGTAGAAGAGTCTAAATCCAAACTATATTCAAACTTATACTTCTACTCACAGATAATTGTACTTACCATCTGTCATAAAAGAAGCTTGTTACAGCAAAATGCTGACCATCACAGAAAACTACAACTGGACACAATACAGATATTAACAGATTGTGGGGAGCTCAGCTTCAGTGGATACATCTCTATCATAGCTCCTGCTTTTATGGCTCAGAAGACATAGTGGAGGAGGGGCTAGAAAGGCTTAAGGACCCAGAATACCAAGAAACCTGCTGTGAAACAGTCTCTCCCAGAAATAGCTGCATAACAAGACTGGAACAATAGCAGAACCAATGGACATGTTAACATGGAAGGGGAAAATACTTTGTGGCCCCACTCTTAGACACAGAACTACAGGCAACTATTATGCATGAACCAGAAGCTTTGAGTGACAGAAGTCCTGAGTAAAGATGTAGTTGGACATGTTAAGGACTCTAAAACCAGTCACTCAATGAGAAATTGTCAAAGCCTTTCCCATACTGCCTGGTTCAAGGGGAATGGCAAAGATTTCCTTGGGAGTCCCAGTGTGAGTGTTTATGAGTGGTTACTCAGTGTATGCAAAGATTAACAACTTTACCATCCTCCTTGCAGATGTTTACAGCCTGAGAGTCTGCTCTAGGCCTCCCATCTAGACTCACTAACTCCTCATGTACATGATAGCTAATCCCTCCCCCTATGCTATGCCTAACAAATGAGCTGAGGTTCCAGGTTGCAGGAGTAGCAGCAGCAATAAAGAAAATCAACTACTCCCAACCTGACTCTATGTGCCCACCCTTTCTTCATCCCTCCTTTATGGCCCCCCACTAGTGTTCCAGTACCCTAGCCATGCAGGACATTGCACCACTGACTGCTGAAAGGAGTATTACCCTTTCATAGGGATGAGTCACCTTATTGATTGTCAATGCATATTAGTCAGCCTTGAAACCAAACACAAACAACAAAACACAAACTCGGTAGATGTGTGTGTGTGTGTGTGGGGGGGTATTTATACACACAAAGACATAAGCATGCAACAAATATGGACAAAGAGGCTACCAACTTGAGAGTGTGAGGGAATGGGAGGGAACAGAAGGTATCTGGAAAGGACTTAAGAGAGAAAGGGAAGGGAGAAGTGATGCAATCATTAGATTAAAAATATTTAAAAATTAAAACATCTTGTGTGTGTGTGTTTGTGTGTGTGTCTGTGTGTGTGCGTGTGTAGAACTTGGTCACTCAAGTAGTATTGTTGGAAGGTTGTTGAAAATGAAGAATGCACCCCAGTAAGAAATCTAGACTGTCGGGAATCAAGCCCTTGAAAGGAATCACCATGTTTTTTATTCCCTTATTTCTGTCTTCTGCTTGCCACCCATGAGGTGAGCAGACATGCTCCCCAACAAGCTCCTACCATGATGAATTGCCCCAATACAGATCCCAAAACATAAGTCAATTGATCCTGGACAGAAATCTCCAGAACTGTGAGGCAGAATAAAGTTTTTCTCTTTATAAGCTGATTGTCTCAGGCATTTCTAGTGACAGAGAGCTGTGCCAAATAGGGCCTATAGTTAAATATATTGTACTGTTTTTTTTTTTTAAATCTTTTAGTGTGGCTCTTATTTTAAGTGTCCTTATCAGACAAAACACATAATAAGTCAGTGAATGGGTGGGAGGAAACTTTGGACATATGATTATATGCGTAGCTACAATGATAGTGATGGCTACATCCATACATTCATTAAGTCTTATGTACCAATGGACAGCTTTTTACATGATAGTATAATTTAATAATAGCTTCTAAAGGTTAAAATAAACATTAATTCTGGTCATTCCATGCACATGCAACATTTTCCTCAAGGTTTCAGTACAGTGAGTTAAAGGACCTACATAAAAGATTCTAGTGTACAAAGAATAAATAAAATTTAAAAGAATTGAAGTTAAATATGGAAAATAAGCACAGAAGACTCATTGCACATAAATTGTGGGTCATTTGGTAGCCATTTGTGTAACTGAGCCAGTGGTGTGTTTTGTAAGGGTAACATGATTGAACTACAAAGTGAATCCTGTGACAAAAGATACATCTGCTTTACATGTGCTTAAACTCAGTCAGTAGACAGTGCCAGGCATGGGCGGGACATCCACGTATCAGCTGGATGGCTGATAGAAAAGAAAGGAATGAATATGGATTCACTTTCCAGGGTTATTTCCAAGCCTTTTTAAAACAATAAAATCTGTTCTATATTTTTGAATACTATTATAAAGTGAAATGTGAAGTTTTTATCAGAATTTAGTTTTCTGTTTCTGTATGAAATTTATGTTTTAAGTTCCTTCTGAGATTGGTAGGTTATCCCTTAATGAGTTTAGATAACCTTTTTGTAATGTTTTGGGTGATCCATAGAAACCCCCATGGCATTCTAAGCCTGTCTAGATCTGTTATATGATGCTAAGATACATGAATAAATTTGCCTATTTAAAAAATTCTAATGTAATCTACAAGTGAATATTCGTCAAGAATTTAAAGCCAAAGAAATTAAACAAGTTCATAAATATACATGACATATAGCACTGTTTCTGATAAATTATGTTTGTGCTATGTGAGATTGTTTTTGAAGGACAAAAATTTGCTCAATATGGCAATTTCATGCGGTTTAATCAAATGGGAAAATCACACAGAAGGAGAGGAGGGGGCTAGAAACTGCCTCTAAAAGGCAGATTAGGCATCGACGATTGTCCTCAAGACAACCGTCCATTGGTATCTTTATTGTTATTGTTTTCTCATTCTGCAACACTGGAGATCAAATCCAGGGCCTGGGATTCTTTTTAAGGTACACCCTCAGTTCTTGGTGTAGAGACAGGTTATTATTGTGTAGTCTTGATAGGCCTCAAATTTACCATCCTTTGGCCCACATCCTACATGTTAGGATTACAGAAATATCCAGGCCAAGTCATCTTAGAGCTTTTCACACTGATTCTCGGGGAGATAATTGTTGCATGTAATTGACAGAGGAGACAGAGGACATACTGAGACTCACATTCCATCCACTCCATTGTTCTTAGGCACTGCTTTCCTCCAAGTATATGCAGCTCCTTGGCTGCCCAAAGTGTTCATGGACAAAGCAGTACCAAATGATATTAGAGTCTTATTTTATTGTCTGTTGTCAGAACAAGGTACCTAAAGCTGGCTGCCTTGTAAAGAAAAAAGTTGTATTTAGGTTCATAGTCCTAGAAGCTAGCAGGTGTGCACTTTCTGAGAATATAAAACAAGACAGATGGCTTCACCCTGGGAGCCTGTGTAAGATCACATGGTTATTTGTTAATAAGAACCCACTCTTGGAGCTGGAGAGATGGCTCAGTGGTTAAGAGTGCTGGTTGTTCTTCCAGAGGTCCTGAGTTCAGTTCTGAGCAACCACATGATGATTCACAACCATCTGTAATGGGATCTAATGTCCTCTTCTGGTGTGTCTGAAGACAGCCACAGTATACTCATAGACATAAAATAAATAAATAAATCATTTTTAAAAATGTGTCTTGACATATTAAGAAAACCAACAAACAAGCCAGATTAAACTTCAAACACATGCCTTGTGGGTTATGGTCATACCATGTTTAAAATCAATTCTCTGTGTGGCTCACTATTAAGATACACTTTCTTTGTTAGAGTGTTTTGCTTTCATCTTTCAGATTTGGTAAAACCCCAAATACTTGCCTATCTCTGAGAAGGTACTGTACAAAGAGTATTGATTATAGGAAAATACTGGTAAAGTTGCTAGGAAAAAATTTCATAAAGGAGATTTCATTAAATTGAAGCTAGTTCTCTTTTCATCTATACAGGATTATTATTTGGTAAAATATGGGTGTTTGTTTTTTACTTACAATCTTAGTTCTCTAAACAGTATTTTTTTTTTTGAGACAGGGTTTCTCTGTATAGCCCTGGCTGTCCTGGAACTCACTTTGTAGACCAGGCTGGCCTCGAACTCAGAAATCCGCCTGCCTCTGCCTCCCAAGTGCTGGGATTAAAGGCGTGCACCACCACGCCCGGCCGGTATTTTTATTTATAAAAATTTTTATTTACAAAAAGTAATATCAAAGGAATAAAAGCAAAAAAGAATTTCCATTATCAAATATTTTAGAAACTGTCCAATATTTGCTACGCTCTCTGGTCGAGTCAACTGGACAAGCCGAAAGGCTTAAAAGTCACTCATGAGGCAAAAGAGTTTCAAGGAAGCTCTCCTCCTGGAGTCTAGTGTTCTCTACCCATACATTAATTTTTCATTCCCAAGTTCCATTACCGTGCTAGTCTAGAGTATGGATCCACGTGCTCTCTTTCAGTATTTTCCTATAAGTGCTCTGACATGGCTAAAGCCTTCTGCCAGTGTTCCAACAGTCCAAGGGTGTCCTTGACCAAGATCAAGGGTTTAGAATTCAGCAAGATTGTAAAAGCTAAGTCACTCCCTTACACAGGAATTTACCATCACTTAAAAAGAAGGAAGTTTCAGACCAAAGGAGAAACCAGAATAGATACTATAGCAGAGTTATACCCATACACACGTATTTACAATGGCCTAAGGGGAAGGTGGACTATACAAGAGACTAAATTAGAAACTGTGGCAAGGACGCGAAGCCCTTGACCCTGGCTTCTAAGATTAGTGAATTTTAGGTGGAGCCCTTGTTGATCCCAGCTGTTATCAATGTATTCTATCCTGGGTGGTTCCCGTTAGACCTTTTGTGTTTACATTCCTCTGTTTTATGTAAGATTCTGGTTACCTCAATTGTACCTTGTGAATATGTCACCCAACTTCCTTATTGTCCTCTGCATAAAAAGTCTGATGCTCGAGTTGTAAAATTACATTCAGATTCCACACAAACTCTCCTGCGTGTGTGTCTGTCTGTCATTCATCCATGCTTTGCCCACCTGCGTCGAGAGACCCTGTTCCATGCAGACACAGGGACCCAGAAGGTCTGCGGCAAATATTAGGAACAAGTTATTTTTCAATGGTGATAACAGAGCAGACCAGAGTAGTTAAACATCAAGAAGCTCTAATGGGCATCTGAATGCCTGTCTTAAAATTTAACAATTACTCCTACTAATGACATACAGACTAGTCTATAGTCAGCTTTCCTGAAGGACTGTATTGCACACAGTGAATTTTGTAGCCTACCCATTAATATCTCAGCTGTTCATGTTTCATAGCTTCTACAAAGAACTGTGCCTGTCCCTAGTCTTGTAGAATATGGCTCTCTCTAGAATATCTGGATGCTGCCAGGAACTTGGTAATGTGGCTATTGAGTCTGGAAGAGCTAGGACTTTAGCCTTGTCTTCACCTGGCATTTCCATTACTAAGGTTGCATGGTTTCCAGAATCTGCAGTCATGGTTCCCTTAGTTGACCTGCTATATTTTGCTGTATTGTGAGACATTTGGACAATATCTTAGAGCTGCAGTTGCTCACAAAGCAGCATCAAAACTACCTGGCAACTTGTTTAAAATGCAGATTTGTGAGTGTGATTGCAGCATTGTAGGATAAAGTTATAGGTGGTGCCACTAGATACTGATATTGAAGTCTGTGGGTGGCACACAGTAATCTGAGTCTTAGGAAGTACTCTACAGGAGAAATGCTCATTTATGTTTAGAATCCTCACCTTGGAAATATCTCCAGGAAGACAGCTGCCTTTCTTCCTCTCTAGGACTAAGAATTTAAACTTTATGAGAAGTTGGGGTTTTCCTGATCATCTCCTCTTTGAGGAGAATAGAGATGATCTAAGGGTCTGGAAATTCTATTTTTATCAATACTATAACTTAGGTTTAATGGTTCTAATTTTTAGAGATTTTAACTAGGAGACTGAAAAAAATGTGATAGTGACTTTCACCCTTTGTGAGTATAGTATTGGTTCATTAAATTCTTTACTATTCATCTTCTAAAAGCATATCAGATGGTACTGAATACTAAGGAAAATACAATAACTATGATATTACCATGTCCTGGAAGACAAGGAAATGAGATATTTACTTTCTTGAAGGGGATAAAAAGGACCAGAGGGAATGGCCAGTATTTGAGTTTTCTTTCTTTTGCTGTACTAAATACCATGTCCAAAATCAGCTTTGAAGAGACAAAGGGGTTTTTTCATCTTATACTTCCAGGTCAGAGTACATATGGAGGAAATTTGGGACAGTAACTCAAGGCAAGAATGATGGGAAAATATTGATCCTGGTTCTCTCTGTCTAGCTTGTAGTTAGCCAGCTTTCACACACAATTCAGGATCACTTACCTAGTTAGGGGTTGTACCTTCTAGCTATGCCCTCACACATCAAACAACAGTCAAGACAATCCCCAACAGACAAGTTTCCAGGATAATCTGATGTAATTCCCTCTTCCCAAGTAATTCTTGACTGTTTGAAAATAATAATGAAAAATAACCAGAACAGCCAGGAGATCAGGTGACTGGAATGCATAAAATTAAATTGCTTTCATAAGAAAATGAAAACGTTTAAAATAGTCCAGGGATAGAAGATGCCCTGTTCTCAGGTAGACAGCCT
Organism: Mus musculus; assembly: GCF_000001635.26. NCBI lineage: Eukaryota > Metazoa > Chordata > Mammalia > Rodentia > Muridae > Mus > Mus musculus. The sequence continues at coordinate 15,049,722 of NC_000067.6, read as the reverse complement.
AAGACTAAGCTACAAAGTCATAAGTGTGGTCCAAGGAGAGAGAAGTACCCAATCAGAGGTCCCCCAGGACAGAGAATAGAGAGATAGATAAGAACATTTTAAATGAAACCATCAAACCCTATGTGCCAGATTTTATTTCCTGCTAATGTTCTCAAACTGTGGAAGGTAGTCTATAGGGTATGTCTGAAATGGCTGCTTCTGGTTCATGCTTATGGATGGTCCTCACTCACCCACAAGTAACCTGCAACTGCCTTTTACTCAGTAAATGTGACAAGATTTAAATATGACATATGATTATATATATATGATTGTAGTACCTTTCCTTTTTGGAGGGGGATTTTTATTTTCTTCTTGCTGTTTATGAAGGAGCAAGTTACCACCTTGTGGCTTGTCTATGTTAGACAATCCATGTAGTGAAGGACTTTGAAGAATCTCTAGGAGTTTATGGTTAGTTTTCAACGGAAAGACAGCTGGCCAATGACACCATCAATATTGCAACTGCTGGAACAGATTTGCTTGACAATATGTATAAACCTGTATGTAAGACCTTCTCATTTGAGGCCTACCTCAAATATGTCCCCTATCTGTACCATGCCTGTCTTCTTGTGCAATACTCAAATCAAAGGAATCATACTTTAGTCATAGTTGGAATCTTCAACCATGGGTACTGTATGATGTTATATATCGCTGCTTGTGTTGGTTGTGACTGTAAAATTTGAAGCAATTTGTTATAAAGGCAAAGATAACTACTATATCTGCCACATTTGTCCTGGATCTTGTGAAGTAAATTTAAAATAAAGTGCAAATAAATTGACGTTAAATCTATTCAAATCTATGATGTAACAATCAATTTTCAGAACAAATATAGAGTAGAGAAAAAAGTCTTTAAAACATACCCCAGTGACTTAATAAACAAAATCTAGACCAAGAAGCAAAAACACAAAAACACAAAACACACAAAAATGAAGGCTTTGGACATAAAATAAGTGAGTCTTATCAATATAAGTAAATTAAAATTTATGGGCTAGATTTGCATCCTAATCTGCACACATTAAAAACCATGGGAGACAATAGTAAACATTTAAACACTAGACATTGTTTGAACAACTTAGGACATTATGGAATTACTATTAGCTTTTGCAAATGTGATAAGAGAATGACATCTCTGTTTATGAAGTTCTTCTGCCTTAGAGATACACAATAAAATGTTGTAAAGGAATCATGATGTGATTTGGTTCAAAGTAGGATTAATATTTTAAATGTCCCACAAAAGAGTGCTGTGTCGAAGGCTTGGGTCCCAGATGGTGGTGATGCTGAGAGATGAGAAGATTATGAAAGCATTGCCCCACTAATAGGTTAATCAACTGATAAATTAGCTGCATAGCTGAATGGGTATTAGAAGATGGCGTGTGGTTTTACACTGTCTGTCTTTCCCCAAGCATCTTCTTGCCATGTATTCTAGCTTCCTCATGTGGGTACCTTTCCTCTGCTGTAGGCCACTGCACACACCTTCTTGGTTTGCTATGATCTTACAGCAATGAAATCAAACAAGCAGAGGTCAAAGACTCTGAAACTGCAAAATAAACTATTGCTTCTTCTTCTAAGTTGTTTATGATAGACATCTGTCATAGCTGTAGAAATCTAGCAGAGGGGAGTGTACAAATAAGATTGACCATTGTTTTACAAGTCTTAGATGAGATATCAGGAAAAGGATGTTCATTGTGTTTATCCTTTACCTCTGTATGTCTTGACATTTTCTACAATAAAGACTACTTATGTTGTTGTTGTTGTTGTTGTTGTTGTTAATAAGGAAATCTAAGAAGCACTGAAAAGCAGAGTAGATTTAAGACTAGTGTGGCGCTGTAGCACAGACCGACTGAGGACAGTCTGTCTCCTATCCTTAATCATACTTAATCCCAGGAGGATGTAGAAGACAGTCCTCTTTGGTATGTAAATAAAATTATTAAATTTTCCAGACATTTGAAATCTAATCTACATAAAATTTTCCATTAGTACATAATATATGTAATTTATAAATAAGAACCCTGTGTAGTCACTAGTCTTATGTACAAAATTAAAGTGGCTTTTAAGGAAAACATGAGGAGACTCTGCAAAACTGGTTTATTCCCAGATGCTATTTATCTGAAGGAGTGTCTCCTTGCATTGCTAAATAAACTGCTATGCTATTCTAGAATAAAAACAGACAAGCATCTTTACCATGGTAACTAAGCTATAGTGCCTAACAACCCAGGCAATGCTAAGCTTGTTCTTGGAACATAAGTATGAATCAGAGACAGGGAGGAAACATCTCTAACGTTGGCTTGGTAAAATCTGATAACATGGATTGTTTGAGGTTGGATGGTTCAGAAGACAGTAAAATATGTGGATGGTAGGGGCAGCCTGTGAGAAATTTTTATGAGAAACTTCAGATAAATAGGGCATTCGAGAATGATAATGTCTATGGACATAGTATATCTTCCACAGTTTCTATCTTTCTTGGTAAATAACAAATTGATGACAGAGAGAAGAAAATCAATGGTAAACGTCTTCTCAATGTACATAACCCATTAATTACCTGCTTCATTTTTCAGAATAAAATCCAGGGCTGTGTTCATACTGAACAATGAAGCTAGCAGTCAATCATGGGAAGCCATATACTATCCATGTTCTATTAAAATTCTTTGTATTACAAGAGCAAAGCTAAGAATTGGTATATTGAAATATGTTAGTGTGGAGAATACAATCAAAAAGATGTTATAAAATGATGATATGATAGATGATATGATCAATGATGAGAAATAGGTAAGAGTTTTGTAGGTCATTCATGGCGTAACTGCTTTAGCATCTTTGACTGGCACTGTGTATCTCAAACTGTATCATATTAGGAATTTACATGAGAACCTATTTGTCAATATATGCTTCCAAAGGCTAGTGACTTTGCAGATTTCCATTTTATTTATCCTATGGTTCTGTAGGCTTTTCAGTCTCAACTGAAGAGGATCTCTCTTGTGGCATCTTGTGGTCACTATTTAATGGTGGCTAGGAATGGAGTTATTAGAAGACTTCATTCATATATCAAGCCCCTGAAATTGGATGATAGGAGCAACTGAATTTGGATGAGTGTCTCTCCCACATAACACTCCACAACTGTCAGCTTGGATTTCCTTATAACATGGTGGCTTTAGGGTAATTAGACATATAAGTGGTGTGTAACTCATCAACAGTAAGAATTTCAACAAAATCAAGTGAGAGGTGCCACTGTAGTGTAAATTGATCAGTATTCTTCTGGTCAAACAGGCATAGATAGCCTCATTCCCTATTAGATTAGACTTCTGGGGCTTTTTACAATGAGCTTTGATGAGAGACATGAGAAATGACTCCAGTTCTCAGCAAAGCCTCGAAAGCATAAATCAACAAACTGCACAACAGTTGGTCCAAGTCTACTCTTTTTAACGTTTGGAGACAGGGGAGTTTGTATGGTAAGTGGATCCAACACTCATGGCTCTAAGGAATGAAGACAGGAAGATCTCCTACTTCCAGTCAAATGGCTTCTAGAAGAGACCAGAGTTTTGATAGATATCTGCAGTCACTTATCTCCTGCATGCTATGAATTTGAGGAAATACACAAATTATTTCTTGGCCTAAATAAAGTATAGTCTCTATGGGAAACCTAGAAAAGAGCATGGGAAACTAGCATGCCTTTAAGCTAAGGACAAAAAAAGAAAACAAGCTAAAATGGCAAGTAGATATCTGGAATTTGACAAATCCACTGGAAGCCTTCCCTGAGTGTTATTCTCAATGTGCACTGCCTTTCCATTGCAAAGAGAAGGCATTCCACCTCTCTCCTCTGATGCAGAGTATGCTATGATGTTGTTAGACTTACCATTTTCTCCTAATGTCATGATTCCAATAGAAATCTGCTTATAATACAATCCAATAAATTAGCAAATGAAATTAAGAAATAAAAATTAGGGAGCAGCTGGGATAGGGTCCTTCCTGCCTCCAGCTGCACCCAGGAGATGAGACTGTATCTCAGCCCTCTGGGTACCGGTCCTGTCAGGGGAGAGCTAGTCTCCCAGGAGTGCTGACACAGGCTTACAGGCCAACAAGAGGAACAAGTTCAAGCCACAGAAAACAAGACCAACTAACACCAGAGATAACACAACAGTGACATCCAAGTACAATAAACTTACCAACAGAAACCAAGGCTACATGTAATCATCAGAACCCAGATCTCCCACAACCACAAGTCCTGAATACACCAACACACGGGGAAAGTGAGATTTGGGTTTAAAATCACATTTCATGATGCTGATAGAGGACTTTAAGAAAGACATAAATAACTCCATTAAAGAAATACAAGATAAAACACATAAATAGGTAGAAGCCTTTAAAGAGGAAATACAAAAATCCCTTAAAGAATTGCAGGAAAATATGACCAAACAGGTAAGGGAGTTGAACAAAACCATCCAGAATCTAAAAATGGAAGTAGTAACAATAAAGAAATAACAAAGGGAGACAATTCTGGAGATAAAAAACCTAGGAACAAGGACAGGAGTTATAGAACCAACAGAATACAAGAAATAGAAGAGAGAATCCCAGGTGCAGAAGATACCATAGAAAACATTGACACAACAATCAAAGAAAATGCAAAAAGCATCTAATCCAAAACTTCCAGGAAATCTAGAACCCAATGAGAAGACCAAACCAAAGGATAACAGGTATACAAGAAACCTACAGAACTCCAAATAGACTGTACCAGAAAAGAAATTCCACCTTTCACATATCAGTCAAAACACCAAATGCACAAAACAAAGAAAGAATGTTGAAAGCAGTAAGGGACAAAGATCAAGTAACATATAAAGGTAGAACTATTAGAATTACACCAGACTTCTCACCAGAGACTATGAAAGCCAGAAGATCCTGGACAGATGTCATACAGACCCTAAGAGAACACAAATACCAGCCCAGGCTATTATATCCAGCATAACTCTCAATTACTGTAGATGGAGAAGCCAGGGTACTCCATGACAAAAGCAAATTTACACAATATCTTTCCATAATTCCAGCCCTTCAAAGGATAATAAATGGGAAACTCAAACACAAGGAGGGAAACTACACTCTAGAAAAAGTAAGAGAAAAATCTTTTAACAAACCAAAAATAAGATAGTCACATAAACATAATTCCAGCTCTAACAACAAAAATAACAGGAAGCAACAATCACTTTTCCTTAACATCTCTTAATATCAAAGAACCCAATTCTCCTATAAAAAGACATAGACTAACAGACTGGATACATAAACATGAACAAACATTTGCTGCATACAGGAAATGAACCTCAGTGACAAAGACAGACACTACCTCAGAGTAAAAGGTTGGAGAACAATTTTCCAAGCACATGGTAATAAGAAGCAAGCTTGAGTAGCCACTCTAATATCAAATAAAATCGATGTTCAACCTAAAGTTATCAAAAATATAAGGAGGGACACTTCATACTCATCAAAGGAAAAATCTACCAAGATGAACTCTCAATTCTGAACATCTATCCTCCAAATGCAATGGTACCCATACTCACAAAAGAAAGTTTTCTAAAGCTTAAAGCACACATTGAACTTCACATATAATAGTGGGGATTTCAACACCCCACTCTCAGCAATGGACAGATCATGGAAACAGAAACTAAATAGAGGCACTGTGAAATAAATAGAAATTATTAACCAAATGGATTTAACAGATATCTATAGGACATTTTATCCTAAAACAAAACAATATACGTTTTTCTCAGCATCTCACAGTACCTTCTCCAAAACTGACCATATAATTGGCCACAAAACGTACCTCAACAGATAAAAGAAGATTGAAATAATTCCAAGCATCCTATCACACCATCACGGACTAAGGCTTGTCTTCAATAACAACAGAAATAATAGAAAGCCCACATACACATTGAAAGTGAAAAACACTGTACTCAATGATAACTTTGTTAAGGAAGAAATAAAGAAAGAAATTAAAGACCTTATAGAATTTAATGAAAATGAAACCACAACATACCCAAACTTATGAGACACAATGACAGCAGTCCTAAGAGGAAAACTCATAGCTCTCAGTGCCCCCAAAAAGAAACTGAGAGAGCATACACTAGCAGCTTGACAGCACATCCGAAAGCTCTAGAACAACAACAACAACCAAAAGAAAAAAAAAAAAAAAGAAAAAGAAAGCAAATAGTTCCAAGAGGAGTAAAAGACAGAAAAGAATCAAACTCAGGGCTGAAATCAACCAAGTAGAAACAAAAAGAACTATACAAATAATCAACCAAACCAGGAGCTGGTTCTTTGAGAAAATTAACAAGATAGATAAACCCTTAGCCAGACCCACTAGAGGGCTTAGAGACAGTATCCAAATCAACAAAATCAGAAATGAAAAGGGAGATATAACAACAGAAACTGAGGAAATCTAAAATATCATCAGATCCTACTACAGAAGACTATATTCAACAAAACTGGAAAATCTGGATGAAATGGACAATTTTCTAGACAGCTACCAGGTCCCAAAGTTAAATCAGGATCAGATAAGCCATCTAAACAGTCCCATAATCCCTAAAGAAATAGAAGCAGTCATTAATAATCTCCCCCACCAAAAAAATCCCAGGACCAGATGGGTTTAGCACAGAGTTTAATCAGACTTTCAAAGAAGGCCTAATACCAATACTCTTCAAAATATTCCACAAAATAGAAACAGAAGGAACACTACCCTATTCGTTCTATGATCAGATACCTAATACCCAATCATACTCTACTACCTAAACCACGCAAAGATCAAACAAAGAAAGAGAACTTCAGAAAAATTTCCCATATGAATATTAATGTAAAAATACTCAATAAAATTCTTACCAACCAAATCCAAGAACACATCAAAATGATCATCCATCATGATCAAGTACACTTCATCCCAGGGATGCAGAGATGGTATAATATATGGAAATCCATCAACATAACCCACTATATAAATAAACTCAAAGTAAAAAAATAGACGATCATTTTCCTTAGAGGCTGAGAAAGAATTTGACAAAAACCAACACCCCTTCATGATAAAAATCTTGGAAAGATCGGGAATCCAAGGCCCATACCTAAACATAGTAAAATCAATATACAGCAAACCAGTAGCCAACATCAAACTAAATGGAAAGAAACTTGAAGCAATCCCCCTAAAATCAGGGACTAAACAAGGCTGCCCAATCTATCCCTACCTGTTCAATATAATAGTCAAAGTCCTATTCAGAGCAATTAGACAACAAAAGGAGATCAAATGGATACAAATTGGAAAGGAAGAAGTAAAATATCACTATTTGCAGATGATATGATAGTGTACTTATGTGACCCCGAATATTCCACCAGAGAACTCCTAAATTTGATAAACAACTTGAGCAAAGTAGCTGGATATAAAATTAACTCAAACAAATCAGTGGCCTTCCCATACTCAAAGGATAAACAGGCTGAGAAAGAAATTAGGGAAACAATACCCTTCAGAATAGTCAGAAATAAAATAAAATATTTTGGTGTGACTCTAACTAAGCAAGTGAAAAATCTGTATGTCAAACAGTTCAAATCTCTGAAGAAAGAAGTCGAAGAAGATCTCAGATCTCCCATGCTCATGGATGGGCAGGATTAATATAGTAAAAATGGTCATCTTGCCGAAAGCAATCTACCGATTCAATGCTATTCCCATGAAAATTCCAAATCAATTCGTCATAGAGGTAGAAAGAGCAATTTCCAAATTCATCTGGAATAACCAAAATCCCAGGATGCAAAAGCTGTTCTCAGCAATTAAATAACTTCTGGGGGAATCATCAGTCCTGACATAAAGCTGTGATAAAATCACCATTAAAAACACATGGTATTGGTACAGTGACAGGCAAGTAGATCAATGGAAGAGAACTGAAGACCCAGAAATAAACCCACACACCTATGGTCACTTGATCTTTGACAAAGGAACTAAAGCAATCCAGTGGGGAAAAGATACCATTTTGAACAAATGGTTCTGGTTTAACTGGTGTTTAGCATGCAGAAGAATAAAAATTGACTCATCCTTATCTCCTTGTACAAAGCTCAAGTCCAAGTGGATCAAGGACCTCCACCTAAAACCAGATACACTGAAACTAGTAGAAAAGAAAGTGGGGGAAACTATCAAACACATGGGTAGAGGGGAAGATTTCCTGAACAGAACACTAATAGTTTATGCTGTAAGTTCAAGAACTGACAAATGGGACCTTATAAAATCAGAAAGATCTTCCGGTAGGCACCAGCTCCGGGTCGCCTTGGGTGCGAACTGAGAGAACGGTTCTAAGGTCCCCAGAGGACTCTCAATTTGATCTTAGTATCACTGGTGAGTGGAATACAACATCTGTTCCAAACCAATTGTGACAGGCCTGTGACAGCAGGAGCAAGGACAAGGGAGCCCTGCCTGACCAGTGGCTCAAGTTCCTTCTGATCGGTGCTGATATAAATTGGTGTCAAACACACCTGACAGCGCCAGAGTCCCCAGAGGAGACATCACTTTCAGGCACTGTAACACGCCCAGGATCTTAGGATTCCAGGATCCCAGGATAACAGGAGCTTGGTCACACCAGGATCGCAGGGTCTCAGAGGATGCTTGACTGCCAAGAACTCTGACACACCCAGAAACTCAGGTTCACAGGAGCCCGGAATCACATGATCACAGAGAAAGCTGGACTCTGAGGAGTCCTGAATCAATGGAGATTATAGGAAGGATACGCTCTAATCAGATATATTGAGGGCAGCAAGCACTTGAGATAATCAGACGGTAGGAGGCAAGCACAAGAACAGACTAATATCCAATATATACATACGGGTGGATTGGATGGTTTTTCCTAAGGTCTGTGAAAAACTATTGGCAAAGAGGAGGTTCAAGGATCAGCTACTCATTTCTGACACAAGTGATTTTGTTTCTCCTCTAACAGACACATCGGGTCTTTTAGAAGTTGATGGAAACATTTTAAAAATGATAGATAGATAGATAGATAGATAGATAGATAGATAGATAGATAGATAGATAGGTAGATAGATGATAGATAGATAGATAGATAGATAGATGACTATGTAGTCTATTTATATTAAACTACAAGATCAATTACTTCCCCTGAAAAGGGAAATGAGCAGGTAATGTCATGCAATGACAAAGTATAATGAATTCAGAGACTTTCCCTGTTTCCCTCCCTCCTGGAAATACCCTATCCCATCCTGCTTCTATGAGGGTGTTCTACCCACCCACTCCCACCTCCTCACCTTTAATTCCCCTACACTGGGACATCCATCTAGCCTTTGTCGGACAAAGTACTTCTCCTCTCAATTATGCAAGACAAGGCCATCCTCTGCTATATATGCAGCTGGAGCCATATGTACTCCTTTGTTGATGGCTTAGTTCCTGGAAGTTCTGCGGGCGTCTGGTTTGTTGATATTGTTGTTCTTCCTATGGGGTTGCAAACTCCTTCAACTCCTTCAGTTCTTTCTTTAACTCCTTTATTGGGGACCCTGCAGTCAGCATTTGTAAGGCTCTGGCAGGGACTCTCAGGAGACAGCCATATCAGGCTTCTTTCGGCATGCACTTCTTGGCATCCACTATACTGTCTGGGTTTTGGTAACTGTATATGGGATAAATCCACAGGAGGGACTGTCTCTGGGTGACCTTTCCCTCAGTCTCTGCTCAACACTTTATCTCCACATTTGCTCCTGTGAGTATTCTAGTGAAAGAAAGTCTATTACCACACATCAGTGGATATCCTGACCTCTCATCTCAATATTCAACAGGTAATTTAGGAAATTATTAGTATAGATGTGAAACAACAACTGTAAGGATTACTTTATCTCAGACTTATGGAAAAGCCTTTAAGAACAAACACTATGATTCTGACCAAGGTATGCTGGCTTAAAACCATGCATCCATCAATTGTACTAACATCATTATAGCATCCAAGGAGGATTAGCTACAGATATTTCTATGTAACAGTGCATACTTTAACAGTATAACAATTATAATATAACTCTATTGTGCATCATTGTTTTAAGAAAGTAGAGCTCCTGTTAGATATTCTTACCACATAGAGTAAAAACAAAGAGACACATGAGACTTTGGAAAGTATTAGACATGAATATTTTCATGATGATGGTTTTGTAAATACACCTTAGATCATTGAATCATACAGATTAATCATGTACAGACTATTAAACAGTAATTGTATTCAGTTGTTTTACAGTACTTTCAAATATAGTAATAACAATAACAACATCACCAATAATAAACACAAAATGTTGCTTGCTTTGCTATTTACAGTCCAGGAATGTAAAGATGATATCTATCTATCTATCTATCTATCTATCTATCTATCTATCTATCTATCTATCCATCTATCTATCCATCTATCCATCTTTCTACCTATCATATATCTATCATATTTCTATCAATCATTTACCTACCTATCATCTGTCTCTATCACTATTTTTGAAAATTAATAACAAAAAGCATGTTATTTTTTGTAACAGAATTACCTAATTCTCAACTGTAAAGGAAACAGTGAAAGTAGTAATGAAAATAAGTTTCTCCAACAAAATATGCAATAAATATACTAATATATTTACAATTATTAGGAAATTATTAAATATTTCATCTATTTAAATATTTTATATAAATCTTAATATAAATATATGATTATAAAACATACATCTATATTCATGAGTAAAAACATGTTTATTTAATTTTTATGAATTGTTTGTGTTGATATTCTTTTCATTTTGCAGATATGGGTGCAAATAGTCTGCCCCAAATCAAACAACGTCCTGTGGTGGGGTCCAAACTCAAGGTCATGTGACTGAAGAGTTGGAGTTCTAAGTGCTACCTGATCTGACCTGCATAGTGTTGAGACAGTCCTCTTGAATACCTGGGGGAAGACTGCTCTTACCCCTACAATTTGTCACTGTCTACAAGTTCCCTACAGTGAGAGAATTGCAGAAAATAGAGATCACGTGGCCTACACTAGAAGGCTATCTGATTAGAATAATACAGTTAACTATTAGAAAAAAGTTCAGATCAATACACTAAGGCACTGGTGTTCCAGACAATGGTTTAACCAGTGTAACTTATAACGGAAATCACAGGTATTTTATAATAACAAAGAATACTCTATAGTGTGCTAATTAATTCTAACAAAACTTTAAATGAACCTTAAGGAGAAAAATGTAAATTTTTAAGGATATCCCCAAAACTCTAAATGAATTTTATAGAAGATTCAATATAAAAGAAATCCCTGTTTCCTTAGGATATTTAAGTATGTTCTGGTATACAGAGTTACTGTTTTCATTAAAATTCCAACAGTGTTTTTTTATTGAATGCAAGTGACAAAGCTCATGCTCTGTGTAAGAACAAATAAAGCCCAAAGAAAGCTTGAAGGAAAGGAGCGTAGCAAAAGCAGATATCAGCTGTAATGCAGCACAAACCCGAAGACAAATATCACTGATATGAAAAGCAACAAACAGATCAATGTAATTCAATAAATAACCTTGAGTCAGACACATGGAAAGTTGTCATTGTAGCAGACACCATTATAAACGAATAGACAAAGGACAGACTTCAGGAAATGGTCAAAGGGCAACTGGTTATTTAAACAGGATCAGAACAAAATGAGAAAACTGCTCCTGAGAAAAATAAATTCTAGGTAGATTGAAGATCATACCATGAGAATTCAAACTGCAAAATTCTTGTGAGGAACAGTAAGATTCTTATTCAGTAACCATATTGCAGAGAATTCAACACTGGTGAACATAAAAAAGAAATAGTACACATTCGCCAGGCCCCACCCCGAGATGACTAGCTATAGGCAATCAATGTCTACAGAGGGCGAGTATCAGACTTCTCCAGGAAGGAGTTCTTGACAGGTTGTCCAATTCCAAGTGGTCATCCCAAAACCAAAATGTTTATGTATATATGAACATTGCTAAATGGGCCCAGCAGATGTCATATATTTTCATATGTAGATTAATGTGATAGAAAAAGAGACCATAAACTTTAGAGGAACAGAAAGAAGAGAGGGTGCTTCACATAAAACCAGAGACACTGAAACTTATAGAGGAGAAAGTGGGGAAAAGCCTTGAAGATATGGGCACAGGGGAAAAATTCCTGAACAGAACAGCAATGGCTTGTGCTGTAAGATCGAGAATTGACAAATGGGACCTAATGAAACTCCAAAGTTTCTGCAAGGCAAAAGACACCGTCAATAAGACAAAGAGACCACCAACAGATTGGGAAAGGATCTTTACCTATCCTAAATCAGATAGGGGACTAATATCCAACATATATAAAGAACTCAAGAAGGTGGACTTCAGAAAATCAAATAACCCCATTAAAAAATGGGGCTCAGAACTGAACAAAGAATTCTCACCTGAGGAATACCGAATGGCAGAGAAGCACCTGAAAAAATGTTCAACATCCTTAATCATCAGGGAAATGCAAATCAAAACAACCCTGAGATTCCACCTCACACCAGTCAGAATGGCTAAGATCAAAAATTCAGGTGACAGCAGATGCTGGCGTGGATGTGGAGAAAGAGGAACACTCCTCCATTGTTGGTGGGATTGCAGGCTTGTACAACCACTCTGGAAATCAGTCTGGCGGTTCCTCAGAAAACTGGATATAGTACTACCGGAGGATCCAGCAATACCTCTCCTGGGCATATATCCAGAAGATGCCCCAACTGGTAAGAAGGACACATGCTCCACTATGTTCATAGCAGCCTTATTTATAATAGCCAGAAGCTGGAAGGAACCCAGATGCCCCTCAACAGAGGAATGGATACAGAAAATGTGGTACATCTACACAATAGAGTACTACTCAGCTATTAAAAAGAATGAATTTATGAAATTCCTAGGCAAATGGATGGACCTGGAGGGCATCATCCTGAGTGAGGTAACACATTCACAAAGGAACTCACACAATATGTACTCACTGATAAGTGGATATTAGCCCAAAACCTAGGATATCCAAGATATAAGATACAATTTCCTAAACACCTGAAACTCAAGAAAAATGAAGACTGAAGTTTGGACACTATGCCCCTCCTTAGAAGTGGGAACAAAACACCCTTGGAAGGAGGTACAGAGACAAAGTTTGGAGCTGAGATAAAAAGATGGACCATGTTGAGACTGCCATATCCGGGGATCCATCCCATAATCGGCTTCCAAATGCTGACACCATTGCATACACTAGCAAGATTATGCTGAAAGGACCCTGATATAGCTGTCTCTTGTCAGAGTATGCCTGGGCCTAGCAAACATAGAAGTGGATGCTCACAGTCGGCTATTGGATGGATCACATGGCCCCCAATGAAGGAGCTAGAGAAAGTACCCAAGAAGCTAAAGGGATCTGCAACCCTATAGGTGGAACAACATTATGAACTAACCAGTACCCCGGAGCTCTTGACTCTAGCTGCATATGTATCAAAAGATGGCCTAGGCGGCCATCACTGGAAAGAGAGGCCCATTGGACACGCAAACTTTATATGCCCCAGTACAGGGGAACGCCAGGGCCAAAAAAGGGGAGTGGGTGGGTAGGGGAGTGGGGGTGGGTGGCTATGGGGGACTTTTGGTATAGCATTGGAAATGTAAATGAGCTAAATACCTAATAAAAAATGGAAAAAAAAAAAAAGAAAAATGAAGACTGAAGTGTGGACACTATGCCCCTCCTTAGAAGTGGGAACAAAACACCCATGGAAGGAGTTACAGAAACAAAGTTTGGAGCTGAGACGAAAGGATGGACCATGTAGAGACTGCCATATCCAGGGATCCACCCCATAATCAGCATCCAAACGCTTACACCATTGCATACACTAGCAAGATTTTATCAAAAGGACCCAGATGTAGCTGTCTCTTGTGAGACTATGCCGGGGCCTAGCAAACACAGAAGTGGATGCTCACAGTCAGCTAATAGATGGATCACAGGGCTCCCAATGGAGGAGCTAGAGAAAGTACCCAAGAAGCTAAAGGGATCTGCAACCCTATAGGTGGAACAACATTATGAACTAACCAGTACCCGGAGCTCTTGACTCTAGCTGCATATGTATCAAAAGATGGCCTAGTCGGCCATCACTGGAAAGAGAGGCCCATTGGACACGCAAACTTTATATGCCCCAGTACAGTGGAACGCCAGGGCCTAAAAGGGGGAGTGGGTGGGTAGGGGAGTGGGGGTGGGTGGGTATGGGGGACTTTTGGTATAGCATTGGAAATGTAAATGAGCTAAATACCTAATAAAAAATGGAAAAAAAAAAAGAAAATACCAAGACTTTTAGGAAAATGGAAAAAAAAAAAAAGAAGAGAGGGTGAATAGAAAGGGGAAGTGAAAATAATACAAATACAAGGCATGTGTATGAAACTCTCAAAAAATATTTTAAAAGTAATATTCTTAATAAATGTTTAATTCAGCAAAACCAACAATCTAAAAATGTAAATATAAAATCACAAAACTGAAGGCTTTAAAAGTGAGCTTTAGATAGAGTTTGAATATAGATTCTGCATAGGTAAAAATTTATAAACTTATTTCTCCTACAAATTAATATATACAGTAAATTTTTGAGATAAAAATATGAAAGACATGAGCAGGCAAGCCATGAGAGAAAAGAATTCCAGGAACCAATAAGTACATAAAAACAATTATTCTCACTCATCAACACTCATTAGGATGTAATAACTCAATCAAAATAAATTGGTTTCACAAACAGTTTATAAAGCAAGGCTTCTAGGTTGCCAAAAAAAGAAAAAAGTAAAGAGAGAGAGAAAGAGAGAGAGAGGAAGGAAGGAAGGGAGGGAGGGAGGGAGGGAGGGAGGGAGGGAGGGAGGACCCAGCTCTAATAATAGCAATTATTGGTAAGTACATAAATAAACAGAAACTTCATAAAAAGGTAAGATGGCAGATTTTGAAGAGAAATTTGATATTGCTTGGTAAATAAACACAAATATGTATGCTTTATCTTACTTTTATATCCAGTTAATCACTATAGGGTTATACATAAATATGTACCAGGAGCTGTGTGAAAATGTAGTGTTGTATATAACAAACCATTAAAGTCAACTTAAATGTGTCCAGTGAGGAAATGGGAGAGTGGATCACAGGCCATTCATAGACCAGGGAGAACCATAGACCAGCTAAATCTAAACTTCATCTAGCTGTGTCAGCATATGAAGTTTTGTTGTTGTCGTTTGTTTGTTGGTTGGTTGGTTGGTTGGTTGTTTTGTGAAACAATCTGTTTTATTTCAAATTAATTACAGGAGTAAGGGTAAGGGATTATTTACAGACACAGAAATGACTTAAAGACAGCTGTATCAAATGTCACCCCAGTATGGGTTGACAGCTCACAAAAGCTAGGACCTGGATGGAGTATACTAAGCAGCCTGCAGGCAAATCGACAAATGGGAGAGGGCCCCTTCCATATGACTCTGTTGCTCTAATCTATTCCAGACAGCATGGTTTAACTCTGCTTATTCCAGGCATCTGGTCTGGTTTTTCAGTGTTCTTTGCAGCTTGTCTTGCCTGCATCTTCTTTGCAGCTTGGCTGGTTTGCAAGTGACTATCAGTAATCTTTGTTATTTACTCTTAAGACAAAGGAGCCTAGTGAAACTCATTGATTGTGGGGGACTTCTTTAAGATCCCTCCTTAGATTTGGGAACAAAACACCCATGGAAGGAGTTACAGAGACGGAGTTTGGAGCTGAGATGAAAGGATGGACCATGTAGAGACTGCCATAGCCAGGGATCCACCCCATAATCAGCATCCAAACGCTGACACCATTGCATACACTAGCAAGATTTTATTGAAAGGACGCAGATGTAGCTGTCTCTTGTGAGACTATGCCGGGGCCCAGCAAACACAGAAGTGGATGCTCACAGTCAGCTAATGGATGGATCATAGGGCTCCCAATGGAGGAGCTAGAGAAAGTAGCCAAGGAGCTAAAGGGATCTGCAACCCTATAGGTGGAACAACATTATGAGCTAACCAGTACCCCGGAGCTCTTGACTCTAGCTGCATATATATCAAAAGATGGCCTAGTCGGCCATCACTGGAAAGAGAGGCCCATTGGACTTGCAAACTTTATATGCCCCAGTACAGGGGAATACCAGGGCCAAAAAGGGGGAGTGGGTGGGCAGGGGAGTGGGGGTGGGTGGATATGGGGGACTTTTGGTATAGCATTGGAAATGTAAATGAGTTAAATACCTAATAAAAAATGAAAAAAAAAAAGATAAATAAAGTTAAAATGATGGGAATTTTTCCCTAGGAAAAAAAAAAAAAAAAAAGATCTGAATTGTTTATCTTCTTGTTTAAGAAGCTTCCCTGCAGATGGACTGCTCCCGTTTCAGAATAAACTGCTACACAACATTAAAGCAAAACCCAGCTTTAGAAACCTTGTGAAGCTCCTGGGGACCAGTCAGTGTGCCTGCTATAGTTCTGGCATCTGATTTCCTTCCACAGTGTGTCACACCGCTTGTGTTTTTGTTGTTGCAGCTGCTGCTGTTGCTTTCTCTTATCCATCTCCTCTTAGGATGGGATTGAATTTCATAGAATACAGTTCAACAGAATATACTGAAGTTAGGCTGTGAAATGCAGTTCTCTCACTTGTATATACTGTACTAATCTTTGCAAAAGTAATTATTAAAAGATACAGGTTGAGGAACGCATCTAAATTCAGGTGGGGTGACACACCCTCTCTGAGATAATAGAAGTTCCTGAGCTCCGTATTTTTCTGGAGCTCACTTAATGTACCTCCATCAGTTGTTAGTCAACATCATTTATCATATTCTTTATTGAGTAAACCAGTGTATATGCTTCCTTGAGTTCGATAACATGTTCTGGCATTTTTAAATGTTTTATTATTTTAATGGTAAAAGTCTCATCAGGTTTTATCACTTATGTAATGAATGAGCCAGCCCATCCATTTTTTGATTGACATGTAATCATGGCCTATGGCTATGTGTTATGTACATACATGGAGAGAACATGCACTGGTCGAAGCAATTAATGAATAACTCTACCTCTTCATCACTACATTGTGTCTATCAGCATGTTCTTCTCACATATGAGTAATTTAAAGGGTCAATCTGAATGTAGTGTTGTACTTAGTAGTAGGGGGAAAGGATGAAGGGTGAATGGGTATCAGGGAACAAAATGAAGTTATATAAAAGTAACACATTGGAGTGTTCCATAGTTAAGGATATGAAGTTTTAAAACATATGTTGGTGAAAGATAATTTAAATTAACTTCCAAAATATGAATAATGTGACTGAATTTTTAAAATTTGAATGCATATAAAAGTATATACCCATTGCTTTTATGGATACACATCTGCAAAAAGAAGTTCAAATTTTAAAAGATATTTCTCACATAAATTGTATACATAGTTTAACCCTTTGCATTTAGGCAGTAGGCATATCACATGTAAGACATATACATATTACATGTAAGACTCCTGGGCATCTCTTAATTTTGAAAGTAAGGGATCACTGAGTTATCATGTAAATTTATTTTGAAAGCCAATAAAAATGATTCTTTCTGTTTTCAGATCACTATAAAAATCCTACGAAATTTCCAGGCAATTGCTTCCTTCTTATCATTGATAGGTAAAGGAGCTTCTAAACAAGAAAATAGAGCATGAGTGTAGCTATTTCAGAATCATGTCTTGTAATAGTAACCATCAAATGAAGATGTCTTCTGGTGTCTTTTGTAGCTTATATTTAAATATTATTTTTATTTATTTTATTATTTTTAACTATGAATATGTTGGCATGAGAAGCATATATACAAAAGTGCAGAAGATACCATCAGATCGCATGGACCTCAAGTTACAGACCACGGGGAGCCACTTGATGCAGATGCAGAAACTTAACTCAGGACTGCTCCAAGAACAGTACACATGCTTATTCTCTAAGCCATCTCTCCTGCCCCTATAGTTTACATATGAAACTGTGTGCCACTTTCATACTTTGTCTTTTGTATTGTCTATGAAAGGTTTCCAGGCTCTTACACTGTGTATTAGGTCACCGAACTGGTCTAGACTACCTGTGGTCTCTATATACTCATCATCTTTGGATAGCTATATTTACAAAAAGAATTGAATATAAAGCCTTTTTATTTTATTGCTTAATATCTAGCCTGCAACATTGCATATAAATTCCAACTTAATCACCTGTATTTTTATCATTATGTAGGATAGTACCACAGTTTATCTCTGGTCTATATAATTTATATGTATATACATATACATGTATTAAGTATGTGGATACATTTCAATAAATGGCTTGTCCTTGAAAGGTTTACTTAAAGTGAATGTGACTTTTTGAGTCATAAAATGGAATTATTAGGTGAAGAATTCCCATTATTGGATGTATTGGAGTATGAATAGAGCAAAGATGGTTGGAGCTAGTAGATGTAAACAAGATTCAGAAAGAAGAATCAAGTCAATTTGCATTTTTAATCATTTTGGTGAGTCACATGTGACTCATGAGGGGACTGAAAATATAATCTTAGATTGAGCTAAAGTGTTACTGTGCAGGAGGAGACAGGGCTGCACTGGTGCTTCACTCAGGTAAGACCTTTGTTTGCGGAGATAGGAGGACAAGGAGAGTGGCCAAGGAGGTTCCACCGAGATCAGTGATGACCAGTCATCAGTTGTTCGTCTTACTGGGGACACTTGGATTAATTCCTGAAAAGAGGTCAGTCAGACATTTTGCTTTAGTTCAAACTCTCCATTAAAATGAAAACTTACTGCTTATTTCCTGGGAGAATTATGAATCTTTTTATTCAGGCAAAGCAAATGGGGCAGTCTTCTTAAGAACACATATGCCCTGTCCTGGAAAGCACAATGGTGTATGTGGAAAGCATAAACCAGTGATTTGGAAAAGAATACAATGTAATAGAACCAGGAGTCATATGCATGCATGGGGCCATTCTCACAATTGTTACACTATCTTTCACTCAAGCACTTAACAAAACAGCTACAAGCCACTGCTTGCCCTTGTGAACATGCAGTCTGTAGTGAAAATTTTATAGAATGCCATTTCTGGCTCCGCCATGTCCTCCAAAGCTTAATGTAACTCTTGACATTGTCTCCCTCATCATCAGCAGCATAAATTATCATCATGTCACAGTCCGTGTCACCTTCATAGAGAGGTTCTTTGCATGAGCTACTTCTATCATTAGTTTCTATGTCCCATTGCTACATCCACTCCAGTAGTGACAAGCCGAAAGCCTGGATGCAATCCTGAGGTGAAGAGTTTCATGGAAACTTAGTCTCCTGGAACTGTGGCATTCCATAGCACATATGCTCCAATTTTGTCCTTGTGAATGGATCTGTGTGCTTCCTTTCAGTATTGTTTTGTTATAGGTGCCTCCAAGCAATGACTTGCCAAATACCTAAGAAAAATCGAACTCTGCTTCCTGGCCTTTACCAATGCCCTAGGTAAACCTTGAGCAGATCCTGGGCTTGGAATTCAGTAAGAATGTTGCCTATTCAGTGACATTCAGATTTGCCTCTAGTATTGTAAGAGAGATAGTGAAAGAAATCAGGCTTTACTATCGACTACATAGAGTTAGAAATCTCAGGGCAAGCTTAGCAATGTAAGTTTAGAATTCTTATTATAGTTATGTATGGCAGACTACATTACTTATTAGTAGAAAGTCCCCCCACACTATCATTTAGAATAAAAGCCAAGTTGCTCCCATATACAGGAATTTACAATGGTTTAGGAAATAGATCAGGCTGTGGTTTTAGAGTATTGCTTTATTCATGAGAAGGTTAGCTAGAGTGGAACTCCCTAATTAGAACCATGACTTGGACATGAAAGCCCTTGTCCTGGGAGTGTAAAGACCTCACACCTGACTTCTAAGACTATAGCTGACCTTAGATAGAGCTGACTTTGTCTCAGTTGTTTTATTGCCCAGTTCCTGCCAGTCTTTGTGTTTACATTCCTTTGTTTTGTGTAAGAGTCATTAAGCATCAGTAACCTCATTTGTACCTTGCTGATGTGTCACCTAACTTCCCTATTTTCTTCTGTATAAAAGGTTTGATGGTCAATTTGACAAATTTCTTTCAGATTCAGCACACTCCC
This sequence comes from Mus musculus, assembly GCF_000001635.26. Classification (NCBI taxonomy): domain Eukaryota; kingdom Metazoa; phylum Chordata; class Mammalia; order Rodentia; family Muridae; genus Mus; species Mus musculus. The sequence continues at coordinate 15,029,565 of NC_000067.6, read as the reverse complement.
TTGTGTCCTGTCTGGAACTCACTCTGTAGACCAGGCTGGCCACAAACTCAGAAATTCTTCTGCCTCTGCCTCCCAAGTGCTGGGATTAAAGGCATGTGCCACCAATGTTAAGTTTCAGGCCCTCTCATACAAAGGACACAGCAGGAAAAGATGGTAACTGACCATGGCCTTCAAGAACTCACAGTATAGCTGGGAAGAAAAAAGAAAAAAAGCAAGGGAAACGCATGCTGCCAAGAAGAACCAAAGCTTAGGGGAAAAGGCAAGGAAAGGGCTAAGAAGAGGCAAGAGAGACAAACGTGTGATCTTGGAAGAAAAAGATCTTTCTACTCACCAGATCACTTTTGTTGTCAACTTGACACACATGGAAAGAGAGACAACCAAAGAACTCCCTAGATCTAATTGGTGTGTGTAGGACTAATATCTGTGGGGAACTTTCTTGACTGATGATGGGTATGGAAAGGTACCCACTGTGGCTACCACCATCCTTGGCAAGTGGACCTGGACTATATAAAAAGTCAGGCTAAGAATGAAGCAGGGAACAAGTCAGCAGGCAGTGTGTCTCTGTTGGTTCCTGTTACAAACTCCTGCCTTGAGTTCCTGTCATGGCTTTCCTTGATGACCCACTGTGATGTATAACTAGAAATACATTGCATTTCACCAAAATTGCTTTTGGTCATGGTGTTTGTTTACCACAGCAACAGAAAAGCTAGAACTTGAAAGGGAGGGAGGTGGGAGAATTCGTATATATTTCTTTTCTAAAATTTAGCATTAAGTGATACCTGGAAGAGTAAGCAGTATGCGGACTTGTTACAAAATATTATCTTAAAGGACCATTATCTCTTATTTTCAGGTATGCTCTTGATTTGAATGTGTGTTTTATTGTAAAAGCTGGGCATGTACAAGGTGGAATTTCAAGAATCATGGAAGGATGCTTAGAGCTTGCACAAAGCTGAAAAGTGAAGACCATGCCTGGTTACATCACAGATGATACTGCAGACAGGCCCTGCATGGCAGTTATGCCGGTGTATGATTCAATTCATGCTGGAGGATAAATTACTTCTATTATCTTCTTAGGAAGTACAACATAGAACCCACTGCACCAGAGCTGTTCTTATTGAACTTATTGAAATAATTTGACCAATTACAGGCTAAAGCAGTTTATAGGAAGGGCCCTTATTACCTAGACTATGGACATGGAGAGCTTTCTTTAAGATAGAGGTCAAATTTGCCCTGGTTACAAAAAGAACCAGTAAAATCATCATAGCCAGGGACCAGACCATGGCACCTCCAAAATTGCTCCTCTTGAGCCAGTGGGCCCTCATCTGAACGCTCTTGACATTATCATAGCCAACCCACTCACTATTCTTAAAAGCCTAAGGCACTTCCTGATTGGCTCCGTCATCCAGGAAGCTACAAATCATAGTACCAAATCCTCTTTCCTTTGTGCACATCCCTAGTGGGCCAGCACTACTAGGACCACTATCTCTTAAAGACTGTGAGACATTCAAATAAACAAGAGATTAAAATCTATTGCTGCTGCTGCTGCTGCTGCTGCTGCTGCTGCTGCTGTTGATTTTAAAGCAGGCAAAGTTCTTTATTGTAAAAGGCATGGTTGTTGATCTTAAAAGCTCCAAAGAAACCCTTTACAAATATTTTCAAATTACTGAAGGAAACCACATCAAGGTAATTAAAGAAGCATGTAATAATCTCACTAGAGTATGAGTTAAAAGGTATTGATTGTTCAAAATCACTCAGGAGAAATTTTAAAGAGTTCAGTGATCTTAACAAAAGCCTCAATAGTAAGTTCAGTAATAGATTGTGCTGGTCAAAGAATCAGGAACCTTACTTAAGACAGGTCAATAGATATTCTGCAGCCTAAGAAACAGAGAACAGAATAAAGAAGCATGAATAGAGCTTCAAAGAAGTGCAGAAGATCCTTGACCAAACCTGGAGAAGGGGGAAGGGAAAATTCAAGAAGAGGAAAGAGGTAGAAAAATATAAGAAATAATGGCTGACAGTTCTCAAAATCTCAAAGTTAAAGTAAGATAAATACAGAGTGACACCATAGGTAACAAATTACAGTTTTACTATCATTAAAACTAAAAGTCTTCGAGCAATAAGGAAACAGTTATACAGGAGAGACCCTTCAAGATTAACAGCTGATTTCCTGGAGGTAACAGAGACCATAAAGCACTCAGATGACATGTTGAAATCTTCCGATGAGGGCAGGAAAGAAGACTGGGCAGTTACAAGTACCTCTTCCTCTCCCAGAAGACCATAGTCTGATTCTCAGCATCCCTTCTGGGAGGCTCGTGACTCCAGATCTGGGAGCCTAACTGGAATCTAACACCTTCTTTTGCTATCCACCAGCACCTACACATATGTGGTAGAGACTCAGACAGACAGACAGACAGACAGACAAATAAAAGTAAAATAAATCATTAAAAAAGTGAGAACACATCAACACATCTATTTCTCTCTTAAGAAATAAACAATAAAAATAAGCAAACCAAGTTGTCAACCTAAAATCTATAAACAGCAAAATTATTCTTCAAAATCATATGTGAAGTCAAACATTTCCTGGAAAACAAAACCTGAGACAAATCACAGCTAGCAGATCTGCATTATGAAAAACCACCAACATTCTCCTTGCCAGAAGCAATGCTGTGATGGTAATTTGAGTCTACAAGAAAAAAGGAAAGAGTGGCAGTGTAGGCAGTCAGCAGGTGGTTACAGAAGACAGTGTGATTGCATACTTTTGTTTATTTTTTTAACTTAAAAGAAAATTGCATAAAAAGTTATATACATATGTAAATTGTATTGTTAGACTGAATCATTTTTTTTTAAATCTAATATAGCTGACAATTGCCACATAAAAAAGGTGGGCGGAAACAAAGCACTGTGAAATGAGGAAATGAGACCACATAATAACAAGTCCATAAAAGAAACAACGGAGATGAAACTAGTGAACTAGAAGTTCAAAGCAACACAACTAATAACCACACACTTATTTTTGCTTCTATCATCTTAATCTAATAGGAATCATGTAAAGTGAAATTACAACATATTTTGGTTCTATTTTTTTTTCCATTTTTTATTAGGTATTTAACTCATTTACATTTCCAATGCTATACCAAAAGTCCCCCATATCCACCCACCCCCACTCCCCTGCCCACCCACTCCCCCTTTTTGGCCCTGGTGTTCCCCTGTACTGGGGCATATAAAGTTTGCAAGTCCAATGGGCCTCTCTTCCCAGTGATGGCCGACTAGGCCATCTTTTGATATATATGCAGCTAGAGTCAAGAGCTCCGGGGTACTGGTTAGTTCATAATGTTGTTCCACCTATAGGGTTGCAGATCCCTTTAGCTCCTTGGCTACTTTCTCTAGCTCCTCCATTGGGAGCCCTATGATCCATCCATTAGCTGACTGTGAGCATCCACTTCTGTGTTTGCTAGGCCCCGGCATAGTCTCACAAGAGACAGCTACATCTGGGTCTTTTCAATAAAATCTTGCTAGCATATGCAATGGTGTCAGCGTTTGGATGCTGATTATGGGGTGGATCCCTGGATATGGCAGTCTCTACATGGTCCATCCATTCATCTCAGCTCCAAACTTTGTCTCTGTAACTCCTTCCATGGGTGTTTTGTTCCCAAATCTAAGGAGGGGCATAGTGTCCCCACTTCAGTCTTCATTCTTCTTGAGTTTCATGTGTTTAGCAAATTATATCTTATATCTTGGGTATCCTAGGTTTGGGGCTAATATCCACTTATCAGTGAATACATATTGTGTGAGTTTCTTTGTGAATGTGTTACCTCACTCAGGATGATGCCCTCCAGGTCCATCCATTTGGCTAGGAATTTCATAAATTCATTCTTTTTAATAGCTGAGTAGTACTCCATTGTGTAGATGTACCACATTTTCTGTATCCATTCCTCTGTTGAGGGGCATCTAGGTTCTTTCCAGCTTCTGGCTATTATAAATAAGGCTGCTATGAACATAGTGGAGCATGTGTCCTTCTTACCTGTTGGGGCATCTTCTGGATATATGCCCAGGAGAGGTATTGCTGGATCCTCCGGTAGTACTATGTCCAGTTTTCTGAGGAACCGCCAGACTGATTTCCAGAGTGGTTGTACAAGCCTGCATTCCCACCAACAATGGAGGAGTGTTCCTCTTTCTCCACATCCACGCCAGCATCTGCTGTCACCTGAATTTTTGATCCTAGCCATTCTGACTGGTGTGAGGTGGAATCTCAGGGTTGTTTTGATTTGCATTTCCCTGATGATTAAGGATGTTGAACATTTTTTCAAGTGCTTCTCTGCCATTCGGTATTCCTCAGGTGAGAATTCTTTGTTCAGTTCTGAGCCCCATTTTTTAATGGGGTTATTTGATTTTCTGAGGTCCACCTTCTTGAGTTCTTTATATATGTTGGATATTAGTCCCCTATCTGATTTAGGATAGGTAAAGATCCTTTCCCAATCTGTTGGTGGTCTTTTTGTCTTATTGACGGTGTCTTTTGCCTTGCAGAAACTTTGGAGTTTCATTAGGTCCCATTTGTCAATTCTCTATCTTACAGCACAAGCCATTGCTGTTCTGTTCAGGAATTTTTCCCCTGTGCCCATATCTTCAAGGCTTTTCCCCACTTTCTCCTCTATAAGTTTCAGTGTCTCTGGTTTTATGTGAAGTTCCTTGATCCACTTAGATTTGACCTTAGTACAAGGAGATAGGTATGGATCGATTCGCATTCTTCTACACGATAACAACCAGTTGTGCCAGCACCAATTGTTGAAAATGCTGTCTTTCTTCCACTGGATGGTTTTAGCTCCCTTGTCGAAGATCAAGTGACCATAGGTGTGTGGGTTCATTTCTGGGTCTTCAATTCTATTCCATTGGTCTACTTGTCTGTCTCTATACCAGTACCATGCAGTTTTTATCACAATTGCTCTGTAGTAAAGCTTTAGGTCAGGCATGGTGATTCCGCCAGAAGTTCTTTTATCCTTGAGAAGACTTTTTGCTATCCTAGGTTTTTTGTTATTCCAGACAAATTTGCAAATTGCTCCTTCCAATTCATTGAAGAATTGAGTTGGAATTTTGATGGGGATTGCATTGAATCTGTAGATTGCTTTTGGCAAGATAGCCATTTTTACAATGTTGATCCTGCCAATCCATGAGCATGGGAGATCTTTCCATCTTCTGAGATCTTCCTTAATTTCTTTCTTCAGAGATTTGAAGTTTTTATCATACAGATCTTTCACTTCCTTAGTTAGAGTCACGCCAAGATATTTTATATTATTTGTGACTATTGAGAAGGGTGTTGTTTCCCTAATTTCTTTCTCAGCCTGTTTATTATTTGTATAGAGAAAGGCCATTGACTTGTTTGAGTTTATTTTATATCCAGCTACTTCACCGAAGCTGTTTATCAGGTTTAGGAGTTCTCTGGTAGAATTTTTAGGGTCACTTATATATACTATCATATCATCTGCAAAAAGTGATATTTTGACTTCCTCTTTTCCAATTTGTATCCCCTTGATCTCCTTTTGTTGTCGAATTGCTCTGGCTAATACTTCAAGTACTATGTTGAAAAGGTAGGGAGAAAGTGGGCAGCCTTGTCTAGTCCCTGATTTTAGTGGGATTGCTTCCAGCTTCTCTCCATTTACTTTGATGTTGGCTACTGGTTTGCTGTAGATTGCTTTTATCATGTTTAGGTATGGGCCTTGAATTCCTGATCTTTCCAAAACTTTTATCATGAATGGGTGTTGGATCTTGTCAAATGCTTTTTCTGCATCTAACGAGATGATCATGTGGTTTTTGTCTTTGAGTTTGTTTATATAATGGATTACATTGATGGATTTTCGTATATTAAACCATCCCTGCATCCCTGGAATAAAACCTACTTGGTCAGGATGGATGATTGCTTTAATGTGTTCTTGGATTCGGTTAGCGAGAATTTTATTGAGGATTTTTGCATCGATATTCATAAGAGAAATTGGTCTGAAGTTCTCTATCTTTGTTGGATCTCTCTGTGGTTTAGGTATCAGAGTAATAGTGGCTTCATAAAATGAGTTGGGTAGAGTACCTTCTACTTCTATTTTGTGAAATAGTTTGTGCAGAATTGGAATTAGATCTTCTTTGAAGGTCTGATAGAACTCTGCACTAAACCCATCTGGTCCTGGGCTTTTTTTGGTTGGGAGACTATTAATAACTGCTTCTATTTCTTTTGGTGATATGGGACTGTTTAGATGGTCAACTTGATCCTGATTCAACTTTGGTACCTGGTATCTGTCCAGAAATTTGTCCATTTCGTCCAGGTTTTCCAGTTTTGTTGAGTATAGCCTTTTGTAGAAGGATCTGATGGTGTTTTGGATTTCTTCAGGATCTGTTGTTATGTTTCCCTTTTCATTTCTGATTTTGTTAATTAGGATTTTGTCCCTGTGCCCTTTAGTGAGTCTAGCTAAGGGTTTATCTATCTTGTTGATTTTCTCAAAGAACCAACTCCTCGTTTGGTTAATTCTTTGAATAGTTCTTCTTGTTTCCACTTGGTTGATTTCACCCCTGAGTTTGATTATTTCCTGCCGTCTACTCCTCTTGGGTGAATTTGCTTCCTTTTTTTCTAGAGCTTTTAGATGTGTTGTCAAGCTGCTAGTATGTGCTGTCTCCCCTTTCTTCTTGGAGGCACTCAGAGCTATGAGTTTCCCTCTTAGAAATGCTTTCATTGTGTCCCATAGGTTTGGGTACGTTGTGGCTTCATTTTCATTAAACTCTAAAAAGTCTTTAATTTCTTTCTTTATTCCTTCCTTGACCAAGGTATCATTGAGAAGAGTGTTATTCAGTTTCCACGTGAATGTTGGCTTTCCATTATTTATGTTGTTATTGAAGATCAGTCTTAGGCCATGGTGGTCTGATAGGATACATGGGACAATTTCAATATTTTTGTATCTATTGAGGCCTGTTTTGTGACCAATTATATGGTCAATTTTGGAGAAGGTCCCGTGAGGTGCTGAGAAGAAGGTATATCCCTTTGTTTTAGGATAAAATGTTCTGTAGATATCTGTCAGGTCCATTTGTTTCATAACTTCTGTTAGTTTCACTGTGTCCCTGTTTAGTTTCTGTTTCCACGATCTGTCCTTTGAAGAAAGTGGTGTGTTGAAGTCTCCCACTATTATTGTGTGAGGTGCAATGTATGCTTTGAGCTTTACTAAAGTGTCTCTAATGAATGTGGCTGCCCTTGCATTTGGTGCGTAGATATTCAGAATTGAGAGTTCCTCTTGGAGGATTTTACCTTTGATGAGTATGAAGTGTCCCTCCTTGTCTTTTTTGATAACTTTGGGTTGGAAGTCGATTTTATCCGATATTAAAATGGCTACTCCAGCTTGTTTCTTCCGTCCATTTGCTTGGAAAATTGTTTTCCAGCCTTTCACTCTGAGGTAGTGTCTGTCTTTTTCCCTGAGATGGGTTTCCTGTAAGCAGCAGAATGTTGGGTCCTGTTTGTGTAGCCAGTCTGTTAGTCTATGTCTTTTTATTGGGGAATTGAGTCCATTGATATTAAGAGATATTAAGGAGAAGTAATTGTTGCTCCCTTTTATTTTTGTTGTTAGAGTTGGCATTCTGTTCTTGTGGCTGTCTTCTTTTTGGTTTGTTGAATGATTACTTTCTTGGTTGTTCTAGGGCGTGATTTCCGTCCTTGTATTGCTTCTTTTCTGTTATTATCCTTTGAAGGGCTGGATTCGTGGAAAGATATTGTGTGAATTTGTTTTTGTCGTGGAATACTTTGGTTTCTCCATCTATGGTAATTGAGAGTTTGGCCGGGTATAGTAGCCTGGGCTGGCATTTGTGTTCTCTTAGTGTCTGTATAACATCTGTCCAGGCTCTTCTGGCTTTCATAGTCTCTGGTGAAAAGTCTGGTGTAATTCTGATAGGCCTTCCTTTATATGTTACTTGACCTTTCTCCCTTACTGCTTTTAATATTCTATCTTTATTTAGTGCATTTGTTGTTCTGATTATTATGTGTCGGGAGGAATTTCTTTTCTGGTCCAGTCTATTTGGAGTTCTGTAGGCTTCTTGTATGATCATGGGCATCTCTTTTTTTATGTTTGGGAAGTTTTCTTCTATTATTTTGTTGAAGATATTAGCTGGCCCTTTAAGTTGAAAATCTTCATTCTCATCAATTCCTATTATCCGTAGGTTTGGTCTTCTCATTGTGTCCTGGATTTCCTGGATGTTTTGAGTTAGGATCCTTTTGCATTTTGTATTTTCTTTGACTGTTGTGTTGATGTTCTCTATGGAATCTTCTGCACCTGAGATTCTCTCTTCCATTTCTTGTATTCTGTTGCTGATGCTCGCATCTATGGTTCCAGATCTCTTACCTAGGGTTTCTATCTCCAGCGTTGCCTCGCTTTGGGTTTTCTTTATTGTGTCTACTTCCCCTTTTAGTTCTAGTATGGTTTTGTTCATTTCCATCACCTGTTTGGATGTGTTTTCCTGTTTTTCGTTAATGATTTCTACCTGTTTGGCTGTGTTTTCCTGCTTTTCTTTAAGGGCCTGTAACTCTTTAGCAGTGCTCTCCTGTAATTCTTTAAGTGACTTATGAAAGTCCTTCTTGATGTCCTCTATCATCATCATGAGAAATGTTTTTAAATCTGGGTCTAGATTTTCGGTTGTGTTGGGGTGCCCAGGACTAGGTGGGGTGGGAGTGCTGCGTTCTGACGATGGTGAGTGGTCTTGATTTCTGTTAGTAGGATTCTTACGTTTGCCTTTCGCCATCTGGTAATCTCTGAAGCTAGCTGTTTTAGTTGTCACTGTTAAGAGCTTGTTCTTCAGGTGACTCTGTTAGCCTCTATGAGCAGACCTGGAGGGTAGCACTCTCCTTAGTTTCAGTGGGCAGAGTATTCTCTGCAGGCAAGCTCTCTTCTTGCAAGGCAGGTACCCAGATATCTGGTGTTCGAACCAGACTCCTGGCAGAAGTTGTGTTCCACTCACTAGAGGTCTTAGGATCACGTGTGGAATCCTGTGTGGGCCCTTGCGGGTGTCAGGCGACTCAGCTGGCAAGGTAGCCCAGGGCTCGAGTCGAGCGGAAGGGACTTGTGCCCCAGATCAAGCCCGGGTAGCCTGCTTCCCTATGTACCGCAGTCTCAAGTTCCGCGCGATTGGATTGGGGCAGGCGCTGTGTTCCACTTACCAGAGGTCTTAGGGTCCCGTGGGGAGTCCCGTGTGGGCCCTTGCGGGTGTTGGGCAAGACTCTGCTGGCAAGGTAGCCCGGGGCTCGAGTTTTGGTTCTATTTTTAATGTTTGTGGAAATATATAAAAGTAACACAAAACAATGGGTGGAGATATATTATTTAAAATTTCCATATAAATCTGAATTAGAGTGTATCAAATGAAAATTGTGTGAGCTCTAATGAAAGCACTAAGAAAATATTCAAGAAAGAATTTAAAATATTAAAGAAATTAAAACTTTTTGCTAGATAATATCCATATAATAAAAAGAGCATAATAATAATAATAATAATAATAATAAAATAAAGATGTGAAATGTATGGAGTATGAAAAGCAAAAGGGAAGATATAGGTCCAAGCATATCAACACATCACATGAGAAATGGATAGGCTAAAGAAGCTGTTGTCAGTTAGACTAAAAAGCACCATCTGACTGTCTACAAGAGAGGAACTTAATTCAAAGCTACATACAAGTTGATTGTAAAAGAACACGAAAAGGTAGTCTAGGGACAGTTCTGTGGCCACCAGGCAATGGCACATTTAAAACAGAGTGTGGATAAAGTCAGACATGAAGCTGAAAAGGAGATGAGAAAAAAATGACATAAATAATAGTTAAAATCAAGACTCTCCCGTTCTCATGGTAAGATGAAGGAAATCAAGAGAGGAAAGTGGGCTACAGGGGAGCTTAGCAATTGACTAGAAGCATAGAATAAGTATTCTGTAAGTAAGTTAGCTACGAAACAAAGGAATCATAATAGGAAGCGCCCAAGACCCTTACGAAGAGAAGCATACCTTTGTGTCTTATCTGATCATGGGAACAATAGTAGCACATTTAAATTGAAAAGTAATCAAAATCCATGTCAGAAATCTTCAATACCAAGTAAAAAAAATTATTGGGTGAATAAAAATTCTTTTTATTTTGTATAAATAGAAAATGCCTTAGCAAAATGCATGTTAATGTGATGAAACAGGCCACTTCTATGGAAAACTAAGTGCCTGGGTTTGTGGAGAAGATGTTATAAATTAAATTTAATGGTAGGCAAAAGTTACTAGTCAATAGGAAATATAGGTAAATTAGATTTTTGAGGACTTATTTCCCTACATAACAAATCTTCCATGGTTTTGTCTCCACATGGTAAGTGATGCCTACTGTGTAGTCTATTAGGTGATATTTAAAAAAAAAAAAAAAGAGGTTATCCCTCCTGTAGAGACATTGCTGTGTCACATGTGCATCAGTAGATGGCAAAGAAGAGAGAAGCCATGTCTACACTCAGTATTCTGATTTATGAACATCTGAATGATTAGCAGCCTAACATTCCCTGAAAAAAGAGACCCTCAGATGATCACCAATCAAGTGCCATGCAGGCCTTGACAGACAGACCACGCCTGAGATGACCCTGAGTGGGGCCATAATGCACAAGTCGGGCATAGCACTCCTGAGACCACTGTTGAGACAACACCAGACACTCAGATCCCAGACACCTCTAAGGGTAGCAAATAAGTGGTGGAGAAATAGAAGAGAAAGAAACAGAAGGATGTGTGCACAATGAAGAGAGGTGGAACTTAGGGTCATGAGGAACAGCCTGATATGCGTAGAGAGTGATGCCCCCTGGGACCATGGTGGGCCCTGGCCTTGCTATCAGCATGGGTCACATCTAATAGGTTCATGACCCTGAAGCAACAGGGCTCTGTGACCACCAAAGGCTAGGCAGAGGTCCCCGGTCTGGGCTACCACCTGGAGACATATTGATGTCTGAGGCCTGTGCAGCCAAACCTCATCTGGACATTATAGAAGAGCTGGCCCTGGGACATGAAAGCAGGAAACCTGGCCCCACCCCTAGACAGCTGTAGTACTCGAAAGAGCAACCCACACATTGTAGGAGTTGGTTGTGAGCCGGTCACCAAGAGTACAATCATGGGCAAGCAGGCCCTTCCACTCGTCTTCTGTGTGGTTGCATGGTTGAAAGAGAGATAACGTCATTCCTCCTGTCCCCTCACCACCTGTGGCAGGTGGCACATCTGGCTCTGGGGTCATGAGAGCATGCCTGGCCCTTCACCAGCTGCAGCATTCAGGAGAGTGAGGCCCGCACTTTGCCTGCACAGCACAGTAGAGCTGATGCACTTGGCAGCGTTCTGGTTAGCTGGCCCCAAGGGAGAGAGCATGGGAGAGCTGGCCCCTCTGCTAGTCTGTCCTGAAGTGACATGGGTGAGGGAGAGATTCCTCCCCATCCCACATCCTTTCCTCCCTTGCCACAAATGGCAGGCAGGAGAGCTGACCCTGAGGTCACCAGAGTGGAGAGCTATTCCTGTCCCTCACCTGCTGCAGCACTCAGAGAGCAGGCACTCTACCTCACCTGAGCACACAGTAGAGCTGGCTCTGGATGTGGGGGTTGGAGGTGAGCAGGCCAATGGAGACCCGCCCCTAACTATTGTCTGTTATGCAGTGGGTAGAACAAAGAAGAGATCCCCTTCCATCCGACTTGCCTCACCACCAGTGGAGGGCAGTAGAGTTGGCCTCAATAGGGTCATAAGAACAGGAAAGCCCTGCACCTGCTACAGCAATCAGATCGCAGAGCCTGCACCTCACCTGGGGAGGACCGCGGAGCATGAGCATGACAGCTGGCCAGGTCCCTCACCTGCTGCAGCACCTGGAGAGTGGGCCCTGCACCTCTCCTGGGCAGCAGGGTAGAGCTGGCCCTGGTGGTGGTGTGTGAGCCAGCCCTGAAGGAATGAGAGTAGGAAAGCTGGTGGACTAACCAGGTCAGATTCCTCTCAGACCCAGATCCAGGGCTTTGAGTTAGCCCACCCCAACATCTACCCCATCTATGAACTGCTGGAGCACATGAAATGCTGGTCCTACAGATCCAAAATTACAGAATCTCCATAACACAGGGTAGCAACATTCGAGCACAGAGGAATCCCAGGGAAGATCTAGTATTGATAGAGTAGCAGAAACCAGAAGTCTCCTATGAGACCAAGTCACTGCAGTCAACAATTGCAAGCAAAGGTGTGGACAAAAGGGTATACTATGGGCACACTGTGACACACTACAGTTTCCACAATGAGATTTTTTTTTTTTCTGTTGGGAAGGAGGTTGCAAGGGAGGCCATATATGGAGAGGGAGGGAGGGGGATTGCAGTGCATTATGTAAAATTCACAAAGAACCAATAAAAAGTTAAAAATATATATATAAGAAAGAAAGGAAAAACTGTATATATAAAAATAAAAGTGACTGGCTTTCAAATACATGGGCCCGTGATTCTGCTCCCGTTTCAAAGCTTCTGGCTGATCGGTGAACACTCTGAAAGCAGTAGCTGTATATTGTTTAATGGTCCTATATGAATGACGTTCTGATGTATAGTCTGATGAATTAAGGCGTATTACATAATAAATAGATACCATAATATCTAAGATGTGTGTCTATGTGATTTTACATTGTCCGGACATTGATACATCTGTATTATATCTAATTATCCCAACCACCCCAAACAAACTAATGCGAGAAATGAATTATATGCATATTTTTTACTATATAGAATGAAATCATCCTGTCAAAAGTGGTTAGAAATTCTAAATGATAACTTATATGTGTAATATTTAAAATATTTTAATAGAGTAGTAAGTGTGACTTGTGATATAAAAATGCCAGCAATATCCACATGCATGATTGCCAGTAATAGATGAATTTGTTTATGACAGATTAAAGCTGAGACATACTACATTCCTTTTCAAATTCCACTTGAATTGTTAAATTCAAGTTTTACATGAGCTAAAAAAAAAAGCCATTGGAAAGGCCACTATAATTACAATGCAATTAACAGCTTACTTTTATTTTTGAGACTACAACAAAAGATCCATTGCATTTGGCAAGAAGTACTTCCCAACTTTCAGGAGGTTAACCAAATACCTTCTCTGTGCATTAATAACCAATCCCATAGTCATCTAATTAGACTTATTTCTTTTTTGAACTCACATGTTCATAATTCATTTGCAATATTTTATGAAACTCTCTGATTAATATTTATTTGCTAAGGCTTTCGAAGAATGAAAATGTATAGGTCAATTCCATTAGAGAAATAATCAAATTTGCTGCCAACTTTAGAACACAGAATTGATTATAAATCAGTTCTTTGAAAGAGTATAAAATGAAGGTGAAGTGCTGGTACTGAAAATGAGGTCGCACTTGTTTTTAGACTGCTCTAGTGACAAGAGAAAAATTCCAAAATTTGGCTTTAGGTTCCAAAAGGGTCTCAGAATAGATGATGAATGCTGATAGGCTTTTTCATGAGGTTAAAGGGTGAGATTTTAGTTGAGACAATTTATCTGAGTGAACAACAATGAAGCAGACAAATAACTAGCAGTAATATCTACAGCCCATTCTTTCTGGTCATTACATATGATGCTTCATTTGCAACTGTAAACACAGTGTTGGTAATAGAATAGTATCCAAAATTTCTTGTTTTAAAATTTTTTTAGTTCTAAAATTACAATATAGCCACATAGTTTTCTTCTTCTTTTCCCATCTTCAAGCCCAATGGCCTCTTTCCCTTTAAACATCTATTTATATAAATATAAATATATACAATATATGTGTTATGTTGCAGATGTATCAGTTGGAGCTGGGCACCACAAAGTTGCTTGTTCTCTTTGATATATTGTTTTCTGTAAGGGTCTTTGATTCTTTGATGATTTTCTTTGGTGAAAGTGGGTATTACACTTATTTGTATATCAGTATTTAGTTAGAAATTATGCTAGCATAATAAAGTGATGGTTGTAGGTTCTCCTCCAAGGTCTATGACCTCATTAGCCCCAGATAATTGGATAGGTTTCCAGTAATGAGCACTTCATTTATCTGTGCCTTTAGCTGGAGAGAAGCTTTATGAGTTTGGTTGGTTGGTTGTTTGGTTGTGGTCTTCATAGTTAACTATTGGCTTCAATGCCTGGATAAATGAAATTCTATTGAGAAAGTTCTTTTATAGATCCATACCATGCATGGTATTACCTATGTTTGCTTCTAGGACTTTCCGTGTTTTAGGCTTACATTTAGGTCTGTGGCTTATTTAGAGTTAATTTTTTCCATTTTTATTGGATATTTTCTTATTTTACATTTCAAATTTTTCCTCTTTCTAGATCTTCCCTTTGAAAACCCCATATCCTATCCTACTTCCCCTGCCTCTATGAGGTTGCCCCACCACCCACTTTCGTCTTCCTGCTATGACATTCTCCTACACTGGGGCATCGAACACTCTCAGGCCCAAGGGCTGCTCCTCCCACTGATGTCCAACAAGGCCATCCTCTGCCACATATGCGACTGGAGTCATAGGTCCCTCCACTTTGGTACACTTTGGTTGGTGGTACAGTCCCCAGAAGCTCCGGTAGGTCTGGCCTGTTGACACTGTTGCTCCCTCTATGGGGCTGCAAACCCCTTCAGCTCCTTCAGTCTCATCTCCAACTCCTCCATCAGGAACTCTGCACTCAGTTCAAAGGTTGGCTGTGAGCAAACACCTCTGTATTTGTCACACTCTGGCAGAGCTTCTCAGAAGACAGCCATATCAGGCTCCTGTCAGTAAGCACTTTCTGGAATTCCCAATAGAGTCCAGGTTTGGTGACTGTATCTGGGATGGATCCCTAGGTTGAAACTAATAGAAGAGAAAATGGGGGAAAGCCTCAAACACATGGGTACAGGGCGAAAGTTCCTGCACATAACACCAATGGCTTATGCTCTAGGATCAAGAATCAACAAATGGGACAACATAAAATTAGAAAACTTCTGTAACACAAAGGACACTGTCAATAAGACAAAAGGCAACCAACAGATTGAGAAAAGATCTTTACCAACTCTACATCTGATAGAGGGCTAATAACCAATATATACAAAGAACTCAAGAAGTTAGACTCCAGAGAACCAAATAACACTATTAAAAAATGGGGTACAGAGCTAAACAGAATTCTCAACTGAGGAAATTCAAATAGCCAAGAAGCACCTAAAGAAATATTCAACATCCTTAGTCATCAGAAAAATGCAAATCAAAACAACCCTGAAATTCCACCTCACACCAGTCAGAATGGCCAAGATTAAAAACTCAGGTGACAGTAGACTCTGGCAAGGAGGAGAAAGAGGAACACTCCTCCATTGCTGGTAGGATTGCAAGCTGGTACAACAATCTGGAAATCAGTCTGATGGTTCCTCAGAAAACCAGACATAGTACTACCTGAGGACACAGCTATATCACTCCTGAGCATATATACCCAAAAAATTCTCCAACATGTAATAATGGCCCATGCTCCACCTACTATATTCATAGCAGTCTTATATGTAATAGTCAAAAGCTACAAGGAACCCAGATGTCCCTCAACAGAGGAACGGATAGAGAAAATATGGTACATTTACACAGTGACTACTCAGCTATTAAAAACAATTACTTCATGAAATTACCTGTTGACTTTTAGGCAGAGGATCTGGGAAGGCCTTGTCTAGTCACAGGAGACCTCAAAAGCACAAACATATCTGTGCTTGGTAGCCAAAGAGAAAGAGCTGTTTGTAATGTAGGAACAGTTCCATCTTTGGTATGTACATGTACTGTCCATGTAGTCTAGAATGGTCTTAACTTGTGACAATCTTTCTGATAGAATATGAGGATTACAAATGTGTCAGGAAGTATGCTATTGCAGATGTAGAGAGCATTTGATGAGGGATATGAGTGTCTTCTAGGGAATAAACCCTGTTCCTAACTGATATTAAGCAAGAAAACAGGAGCATCAGTCTTACAACCATAAGGGACCTGAATGAGAGGAATGAATGACTTTCTTCAGATCTAAATAGGAGCCTATGTGATGCCTTAATGTCAGGCTTATGAGATCTTAAGCTAAGAGCCCCATTAATCTTCTGCATTCTATATAGCCATGAGGGAATAAGTGGGTATTATGCAAAGGTTTTGGTGTTGTTGTTACTTGTGATAATTTGTGGTAATGTAATATGAAACAAGTATATTCTCATAATTGAATCCCATGAATCAGAACACAATCTTTTCCGTGGCCACAGTCACTCAGAGGCAGTGTCTTTTCAATCACGTATTCACATGAGCCTCCCTCCTTGATTAATATCTTGATTATTGCCTCTGAAGAAACCCTAGATGGGAAGACCTGGGTCATCTGTGGTCAAATTCCTGACACAATATCATGGGATGATGAATATGAGTTGTTTGAAGCTAATGAAAATCAGATCAACTTATTATGAAGTGATAGATAATAGATATTGATGGAGATATTTCAATTCTTTTCTACCAACTAATCACCCTGAAGTCTATCTATCTCAACTGATGCTCATTTGATAATAAAGTCGTTGTTGCTGTTGCTGATTTTCTTCTGACTCTCATCATACCTTATCTTCATGATTTTATGTACCCAAATTAACTTTTCTTCTTCTTTTTCCTTGCTATGTTAGAGGTCAAACCCAAGTCTTCATGCACAAGAAGCAAGCAGCATACCAACTGAGATTAAAGTTCTTCTCATCTCTTCACTTATAAGAAGACCAACAACTACAGTCTTCCCTCCTGTAGGTTTTATTCAGAGTGAGGGACATGTAATTCTTCTGTAATCTTGGCAGGTAAGTACCTCCCTTTGCTTCTATTGTCTCCTCTAGAATGATATCCACCTTAGATTGTTACTGTTGTATTCTGGATACCAATCAGTAACTGCTTCAGTACAAGTAGGCATGGACCAAGTTCTCTGATATTTTTATCTTCCCTCTTTTAGATTAGAACTCACTTCTATTTATACCTAGCTTGGGGAAGGAAATGTACACTTGATGACAGGTCTGATCAAAGAAATATGTGTTGTTGCAATGTTACGGTGCTAGATGCTCTTGCTGCTGAACCAAAATTCTTGTAGCCTCTGAACAAGTCAGACTGATCTTTGTGATTTTTTTTGAGACATAGTTTCACACTATAGCCTTGGCTGTCCTGGTCTTCTTTGTGTAGACCTGTATGCTATTAAGTCAATCTCCCTGACCAAATGTTGGGATTGCAGGTATGTATCAACATACCTGATTCTAATTTCTCTTTGTTAGCTCCTGGGATTTCTTCCAAAATCAGGCATCAGAAAATTAATGGAAACACATGTGTTCTGTGAGTGTGATGTATATATACACAAATTTAACTTTGAATAATATCCTGGCATTATATCAGAAAACTCAGGTACAGGATGAGGTTTATAAGTATTACAGGAGCATCACAACTCATTTTACAGGTCTCCACCCAAAGATGTGCAGGAACTTAGACCATGTTAAATATGTCTAAATTTCCAATAGACTAACATCATAATGTTATTTACATAACCAAGTGGTACACCAGTGTCACACTAGGAAGAAATTCTCTACTGTGAATATTCTGATTGACTCCCTAGCATTACTTCAACCTCAGTGGCTGATCTAAGTTAATCACTGTACAACAGTTCCTTTTTGTAAGCGTGCAGCTCAAGCGTGGACATGGAATTCACAGCATGCTCTCCTGGCTCCAGATGGAGACATTGAGCAAGTGAGCATCTTGACTAGATCTTGTTCCAGAAGAAATGCAGAGCTTTTGAATCTCAGGTACCACCAGCATGAAACTCAAAGTCTATAAATGATCAGGAAATGATCAGGGTGATCCTGCATCCCTCAAGACACCACACAGCCAGCCAAGGTTGATTCTTCTTCTCTGTGTGCATTTTCTTGAACATCGCTATTGTTTAAGCCTTCTGCAGCCTAGATGTTATTACTTGCAGAGATAAAGCTGACTTACTGATTAAATATTTTCAGTACCAATAAAATATAGATCTGAAAAGGAACATTTTGTACTTAAATGTATGCACCCATTCTTAAGAAGAAAACCATACAATTCAAAGCAAGCTTAGAAAGGATAGTGGGCTTATATTTAGATTGGTTCTTATAAAAGGTATGTCTGGTGCCAAAATCAAGATGTCAGATGGGATTCAGGACAGAAAAAAAAATGGTAACAAATATAGATGGAATCAGAACTTGAAGTAACCACTTTCTTACTCACTAAATCAGAGGGTCTCAACCAGTGTGTCGCATCCCCTTTTGGGATCAAATGACCCTTTAATATGGGTCACGTATAAGATATCCTGGATATCAATCCTAAGTGAGGTAACCCAATCACAAAAGAACTCACATGATATGCACTCACTGATAAGTGGATATTAGCCCATAAGCTCAGAATACCCAAGGTACAATTTGCAAAACACATGAAACTCAAGAAAAAGGAAGACCAAAGTGTAGATACTTTAATCTTTCTTAGAAGAGGGAATAAAATACCCATGGCATTTTCAGACAAAGTTCAGGGCAGAGACTGAAGTAATGACCATCCAGTGATGGCCCCACCTGGGGATCCATTCCATAAACAACCAGCAAAACCAGACACTATTGTGGATGCCAACAAGAACTTGCTGACAGGAGCCTGATATCGCTGTCTTCTGAGAGGCTCTGCCAGTGCCTGGCAAAGCAGAAGTGGATGCTCACAGTCATCCATTGGACAAAGCACAGGGTCCCCAATGAAGGAGCTAGAGAAAGGACCCAAGGAGCTGAAGGGGTTAGCATCCCTATAGGAGGAACAACAATATGAACTAACCAGTACCCCCAAAGCTCCCTGGGACTAAATCACCAACCAAAGAAAAGACATGGTGGGACTGATGGCTCTAGCTATATATGTAGCAGAGGATGGCCTAGTCCCCCACCAATGGGAGGAGAGGCCCATAAAAAATACTTTATTTGAAATGTAAATAAAAAAATATCTAACAAAATTCTATAGAAATGTAAATAAAGAAAATATCCTATAAAAGAGAAAAAGCAATAAAGATATCCTGGATATCAAGTGTTTACACTACAATTCATAACAGAAGCCAAATTACAGTTATGAACCAACAACAAAAGTAGTTTTATTTGGGGGTCACTACAAAACGAGGAACTGTATTAAGGGTTGCAGCATTAAGAAGGTTGAGAACTGCTGCCTGTCTATGATGTCATGGCAAAGTACACTCTGATAGAAATGAATATGGAAGCCTCTGGGTCAGTCCAGAGTAGCTATTGGGCAGAACATGCCTAGAATATTCCCCTCTTATATAAAGGTAAGCCATTGATCAAGACCTTGTTGGGAAGTAACTGAAAGATTTTTGTAAAGATGATATTTAACAGACACCAGCTGCATCTTGATGGTGCCAGGGAAGGCTGCCATTGTCTAGTCTAGAAGAAGCTAAGGAATATAAGAATATACACCAAGAATTGGTCCTTCAATGAGCTCAATAGAAAGTCATCAAATATGAAAGTGGGTTTTTTCTTTTTATTGGTTTTCTTTTTTTTTTTTTGGTTTTTTGTTTGTTTGTTTGTTTGTTTGTTTTTTGGCGTATTTAGTGACAGTGTAGAAAAGCCAGAAGCCACCATCTAAGTGCTATTGTACTGGAGGAGTGTCTTGCCTACAGCATGGCAGCCATGTGTACGAGTATACAATTAAACTGTATTTTAAAGTTTGCTGATGTGATACATATTCTTATTTAGATAGAATTATCTCACTGTTCTACTCTCTTCCCATTTGTTAAATTTACCAAGCCTAGCTGACAGCTTTGAAAGCACATCAGTATGATTCAAACAGGAGCACTGACTCTTTTCTAGCTGTGTGGTCTTTGAGATGCTACTGAATTAAGTCTGCTTCCTTCTTGGTGAAATAGAAGTAGTGTGTCTCTCTGTGCCTCTTTTAAGGCATAGAAGGTCAGGAACTGCAGATCAGGTAGGCTAGTAAGAAAATAAAGACCAAATGCTGACAGCCTTCTTCCACTCTTCCTAATAAGGGCTTACTAAGAGAAACATCACGAAAGGGAGGAGTTTATCAGCCAAAGAAAATGTGCTTCTCCTTAGGAGTGTTTAAGTTGAATACCAAGATGTCTGCACCCATCTTCCTACAGGAGGGCTAGCACACTGGGACCGTTAGAAATTCAGATGTTTTTGTTGGTCCAGGAATTCTAGGTAACAGAAAAACACGACACCATTTTTAACTAGATGCCATTTAGTCTGAAAAAATCTGAACTTTAAGTTTTGAATTCTTAGACTAAAGTAGATGCCGTTTAAATCCCTGTGAGTCTTATTTTTAGCCTCTTATTGTTGAAAGTCCTAGTTCCAAGAGATAACAATGAGAGTGTGTTTCAGTATATACCAACAGGACCAAATAAATAAGCTCGCATCCTGGCAGAGTTTTACTCACTGAAGGAATGGCACTGAAATGTCATGTGAGAGATGCCATGATCGAGAGCTGAGAGAGAAAAAGATGACAGAAACTCTCCCTCAATTCAGTTCCGTGCAAACTCTGCCCATGTTAGGAAAATGTCCTGGGTACACAAAAACTGACAGGATGCCAGTCTGCTGTAAGGACAGGGGACTACAGAGGGTCACTGACAGCAGAGAGACACATGGAAGGGTAGCACCTTCAGCCAGTCCTCTACAGGGCTCCTCTGCAGACCCTTTGGGATGAAGGGTGTCCTGCTTCCTCTCACACACTTCTTGGCCAACACTATGCTAATAGCACTGAGCACAAAATCTGCTGCATTCCCAGAGTCTTTAAAGAGCTGCCTTGCAAATCTCTACTAAGATGTCCATATCTTGATGGCAGGAACAGGGAATTGTTCTCTGAAGACCTGAGTATTAAAAGCCCAGACCTGGGTTATTAAAACTTGCTGAAAGTATAGACAGGTTGGGCCTTATGGAAGATTCATAAATCATTGAGGCATGCGGCTGATGGTGATGGTCATAGCCTTGCCACGTCCTCTCTCTTTGCATCATGGGATGAGATTAACGGTACTGCAGATGCCTCCCTCCAGACACGAAACATCGAGGCCTAACATCTCATGGATGTTAGAGTAATTGAAAGTTGATTAACAAACCTACCAACTGGCTAAATTTTAACAAGTCTTAAATACATGAAATAAATAATTAAATAACATTCTGCAAAAAATTACAAACAGAAAGTCAGAAATAATAGTGAATTCTGAATAATTTTTATTTCAATACAATATTGAATGTATCTTTGGTTTATTTCTGTGTGGTAAATATGTATTGAATATTTGTAGGTGTCAATGTATTGTATATGTAGCATTATGAGATGAAGACATTATTCTTCATTTAAATTAGTTTAATTTGATAATTGGTGTTAAATGTTTAACTACCTAAAAGTGCCTTGATACCCTCCTATACCTATTTGTATGTCTTAAGTCATCAATTCATCTGGGTATGATACAATTTACACCAGTTTTATCAAATTATAATCAATATTGTCAATATTTTATTAACTTTTATTTTAAAGTCTTTTGAATCATTTCTATAAACTGTATGGTTTTACCAAATTTCACGCTTTGTCAGGTTTTACATAATTGCATTATCATGGATTAACAGTTGCCTGTTTGAGTTTGACTTCACACTTATCCGTTGAGACACAGGAAAGCACTTTGTCACAGTCCTTCATTTTTGAACCATTGTTGCCACCTAGTGGTAAAGTGTAGTATTTCTACAAACAGAAAGTCATTCTCTAAATTAACATAATCAAAGTCAATTATTTAATAAGAAGAATCCACTATCACTTAAATATCTCTAGGTATTGAATTAATTAGAATAATAAAATTGGTAGTTGTCAGCATTTACAGTAAGAAACGTTTTCATCAATATCACCGGAGTTTTCAATGCCTGACTTTCGTTCTAGTCTTGTGTGGTTGTGTTTATGGATGCAAAATAAAACTCTCTATATTCTCTCATAACTGTGACAGTGAAAAGATTGCACTTATATTACAACAGAATGTGCTGAGGTGCTCTTTGTGTCTCCAGCTTCCCTCCTCCTCCTCCTCCTCCTCCTCCTCCTCCTCTTCTGCCTTTTACTGAAGATACATAGAAACCTGTGCAAGTTTGTTTAGGGTTCCTGTCCTCATCCCCTGTCCAAGTGTAGTTATACATCGTTTGAACTCTTGAGATCAAAATAGCTTGAGACATAAATCTCATAAACATAAAACTTGAGTGGGGAGTTGTACAGTTTGGACAAGTGTGTTGTCAGAATTCAAGGTTAAAGTTTGAAAAGATCAAATGGATGAGTGTTCATAATTGCACAGGATTTCTATCCATGGTCACCTCCCTGTCAATGCTCAAGACGTTTTATTATTATAATTATTATTAGATATTTTCTTTATATACATTTCAAATGTTATCCCGAAAGTTCCCTATACCCTCCCCCGCCCTGCTCCCCTACCCACTCACTCCCACTTCTTGGCCCTGGCATTCCCCTGTACTGGGCCATATAAAGTTTCCAAGGGGCCTCTCTTCCCAGTGATGGCCTATAGGCCATCTTCTGCTACATATGCAGCTAGAAACATGAACTCTAGAGGTACTGGTTAGTGCATATTGTTGTTCCACCTATAGGTTTGCAGACCCCTTCAGCTCCTTGGGTGCTTTCTCTCAATGCTCAAGACTTAAAAATGGAAACAAACAAACAAACAAATTAAATTTAACCTCACTTATTAGTGTGTTCTTCTGTTGGGAGCCAGATCAACTAAAGACTTTCTCAGAGGTGCCAATGAAAGGACAAAAGAAAACGTCTGTGCCCTTGCCTAGTGGCAGATTTGGCAAGGACCAGACTGAGGCTGGAACCTGGGCCTCAAGTGGTTTGGGTTCCTAAGAACACTACCTTCTCTGCAGAAGGACCGTGGTTACTAAGTCCTAAGGTACCTGTGTCTGAGGCATCCTGTGCTCTCTGACAGCATTGTTGGACTTAGGTCTCCCTGGCCTTGGCCCATTCTCCTACAAATCACAGATAAAAGACTGTGCTTCTTGAGGAACTTGTTTGGTATAAGTTATCAGCGGGACTTCCTGGCTCCAGCTTCC
Organism: Mus musculus; assembly: GCF_000001635.26. Lineage (NCBI taxonomy): Eukaryota > Metazoa > Chordata > Mammalia > Rodentia > Muridae > Mus > Mus musculus. The sequence goes on along the minus strand of NC_000067.6, from coordinate 15,006,450 downwards.
TTGCTCCAGCTATCAGCCTTCTTTCTTTCTCATCCCTGGGCCTTCCCCACACACATCTCACCATTCTAAACCCTGATTCCCATGGGCTTGCGTTATTGTCCAGAAAAAGTAGGATCATGTGTATGAGTTCTCCAGAACGTCTTGGTCCTACATTCTTGCCAGAGAGGTAGTCTTGGTGGAGTCTCTAGTGTAAATTCTTCAAAGTCCATCTGGATGGTCCTCAGCAGAGCCCATAGCAGGTCTCTTCCTCAAGCCCTGCCTTTTCTGGGGATGGCACGTGAGCAACAGAGTCTGCCTTGACTGCATCCGAGGACAAAAAGCTGGTTTTACAGTTTGCTCCTGTACATGCTTTGGGGTGAGTTTATTTTTTCTCCCTCTGAGTTGCACCTGCTGGCTGAACCATGGGTTTGATGAAACCTGAAGAAATCAGCAAAAGAAACGGAGAGGGGCTTCTCTGTCTGAAGATTTCAATTGAAGAGTGATCATGGAAGTAGAATGTTGAGCGTAGTGATACACATCTGTGCACTTACTTCTGACACAGCAGCCTGCCACCTTTGTACTAAACTCAATTCCAACAGTGGCAATTCTTCTTGGCTCCAGAACTAAGGTGTTCACTCTTAAACCTCTCCTCCCAATGACTCCCGTGGACAGGGCCAAAAAGGAAGTCTCATGGCAAATGCATCTGGGAAATGTAGTTTTCAGGTTTTTAAATACCAGAGCAAAGTAAAGAATAGAAATGTGTACAAAATGAGCCCCAACAAGAAGTAACCACTACAGCCTTTTATTTGTCTATTAGTAGCAAGTCCTCACACTGGCCACAGCTAAGCCACCACACATCCATTACCATTTCATATTCCCACTCACAGGTGTGCTTGTTCCATGCATAACTGAAGAAGAATGAACCTTGTCTGAAGAAGCTGGAAATAGAAATCCACCTATAGATGGTGGCAAATTCAATTCATTCACAGGATCATCTTACTTACTCAGTAATGGAGAACATAGACCATAAAGTAATTCACTGGGCACCCAGAACCCACACAATGCCCAGGCATACTCTTTCCTTTCTGCCCTTCCCTTAAGATGTTTTCCTTGATTTTTTGAAGCAATCATATTACATGGTATAGTACCTTCTCTGGTAGTATGACGTGACCCTAATGACCAAGAGGCAGATCCAGTTTCCTTCTAGGATATAGTTACATCCTTAGAGACACTATCACGGTTCATAGACATGATCATGGGAGCCATAGTTTTGTGGGTAATTTTGTGGAGATTTAAAAGACCAGCTTTTGATTTCTAAACTTACATTTCTCGGCTATGAGAGAACGAGAACGAACAGTGGCAGTCATTCTGTGTTGATGCATACTGGATGGGAAAGGACATTCTAAAGAATTAGCTCCAAATTGAGGGGAACTCAATGATTTCTTTGTTTGCTTTTTGTTTGTTTGGTTTGTTTTTTTGGGTTTGGGGTGGGGTACTTTTTGTTTATTTTTACACCAAGACTAAAAAGAAAAAGTAAGAGCAATAAAATCTGAGTGTGGTATCATTTCCCTGTCTCAAGGAAATAATTTTCTTTGCTAGAAGAATTGATATTCAGGAAATACAATGAGAAACAGACCGTGGATTATGGTATAGTAGAGAGAAAGGTAAAGTAAAATTGTTGCCCAAAGAAGTATCTACCAGTTTCCATCTGTTCCCCAGAGCTAAGGCTGTCCAACAGCCCCCCACCCCCACCCAATACCCAAAACCCAGCCAGAGAGAGCTGGTCTCCCTGTAGTGCATTCACTCCTAAGCTCACAGGTGAGACCACTTTTGCTCCAATAATTGTCCAAAGGAGGATCCACTAGAAGCTCAACCCAGAACATCCAAAGAAAAGATCCTTCCATTCTTCATCTGCATCCTGGTGCGACGGCTGTCCCATAGCCCTCCATACTCAAATCCTTCCCAGAGTGGGCTGGTATTCCCAGGCGTGCTGACACACTTAAGAACACAGGCTCACAGGCCCACAGGAAGAACAAGCTCCAGCCAGAGACAGCAAGACCATCAGAGATAACTAATGGTGAGAGGTAAGCAACAGAAAGCAAGGCTACTTGGCATCTTCAGAACCCAGCAGTTCTCCCACTACAGCAAGTCTTGGATACCCCAACACACCAGAAAAGCAGTATTTGGTTTTAAACTCACATCTTGTGATGATGATAGAGGATTTTAAGAAGGACATAAAAAACACAGGTAAACAAGTGGAAGCCATTAAAGAGGAAAAACAAAAATGCCTTAAAGAATTACAGGAAAAGACAACCAAACAGATGAAGGAATTGAACAAAACTATCCAGGATCTAAAAATGGAAATAGAAACAATAAAGAAATCACAAAAGGAGACAACCCTGGAGATAGAAAACCTAGGAAAGAGATCAGGAGTCATAGATGCAAGCATCACCAATAGAATACAAGAGAGAATATAGTAGATAAAAGAGAGAATCTCAGGGGCAGATGATACCATAGAAAACATTGACACAATAGTCAAAAAATGCAAAATACAAAAAGCTCCTAACACAAAACATCAGGAAATCCAGGACACAATGAGAAAACCAAACCTAAGGATAATAGGTATAGAAGAGAGTGAAGATTCCTAATTTAAAGGTCCAGAAAATATTTTCAACAAAATTATAGAAGAAAACTTCCATAAAATGAAGAAAGAGATAGCCATAAACATACAAGAAGCCTGCAGAACTCCAAATAGACTGGAACAGAAAAGAAATTCCTCTCATCACATAATAGTCAAAACACCAGAAGCACAAACAAAGAATATTAAAGCAGTAAGGGGAAAAGGTCAAGTAACATATAAAGGCAGACTTATCAGAATTATGCCAGACTTCTTGCCAGAGACTATGGAAGCCAGAAGATGTCATACAGAGCCTAAAAGAACACAAATGCCAGCCCAGGCTACTATACCCAGCAAAACTCTCAATTACCATACATGGAGAAACCAAGATATTCTATGACAAAAACAAATTTATACAATATCTTTCCACAAATCCAGTCCTACAAAGGATAATAGATGGAAAACGCCAACACAAGGAAGGAAACTAAACCCTAGAAAAAGCAAGAAAGTAGTCTTCTTTCAACAAACCCAAAAGATGATAGCTATACAAACATAATTCCACCTCTAACAACCAAAAAGAGCAGGAAGCAACAATCAATATTCCTTAATATCTCTTAACACCAATGGACTCAGTTCCTCAATTAAAAGATGTAGACTAACAGACAGAATACATGAAAAGGACTCAGCATTTTGCTGCATACAGGAAATGAACCTCAGTGACAGAGACAGACACTACCTCAGAGTAAAAGGCTGGAAAATTTTTTCCAAGCAAATGGTCCAAAGAAACAAACTGGAGTAGTCATTCTAATATCAAATAAAATGGACTTTCAACCTAAAGTTATCAAAAAAGATAAGGAGGGACACTTCACATTAATCACAGGAAAAATCTACCAAGAAGAACTCTCAATTATGAAGATCTATGATCCAAATGCAAGGATAACCACATTCATGAAAGAATCTTTACTAAACCTCAAAGCACACATTACACCTCATACAATAATAGTGGAAGACTTCAACACCCCACTCTCAGCAATGGACAGATTATGAAAACACAAACTAAACAGAGACACAGTGAAACAGGAGTTATGAACCAAATAGATTTAACAGATATCTATAAAACATTTTATCCTAAAATAAAATAATATACCTTTTTCTCAGCACCTCAAGGTACATTCTCTCTCACCGTATATAATGGGTCATAAACAGGCCTCAACAGATACAAGAAGACTGAAATAATCCCATACATCCTACCAGATCACCACTTACTAAGGCTGATCTTCAATAACAACAACAACAACAAAGCCCACATACACATGGAAGCTAAACATCATTCTGGTAGTTCCTCAGAAAATTGGACATAGTACTACTGGAGGATCCCGCAATACCTCTCCTGGGCATATATCCAGAAGATGCCCCAACTGGTAAGAAAGACACATGCTCCACTATGTTCATAGAACCCTTATTTATAATAGCCAGAAACAGAAAGAACCCAGATGCCCCTCAACAGAGGAATGGATACAGAAAATGTAGTACATTTACACAATGGAGAACTACTCAGCTATTAAAAAGAATGAATTTATGAAATTCCTAGGCAAATGGATGGACCTGGAGGGCATCATCCTGAGTGAGGTAACCCAATCACAAAAGAACTCACATGATATGTACTCACTGATAAGTGGATATTAGCCCAGGAACTTAGGATACCCAAGATATAAGATACAATTTGCTAAACGCATGAAACTCAAGAAGAACGAAGACCAACGTGTGGACACTTTGCCCCTTCTTAGAATTGGGAACAAAACACCCATGGAAGGAGTTACAGAGACAAAATTTGGAGCTGAGACAGAAGGATGGACCATCTAGAGACTGCCACATCTGGGGATCCATCCCATAATTAGCCTCCAAACGCTGACACCATTGCATACACAAGCAAGAATTTGCTGGAAGGACCCTAAAATAGCTGTCACTTGTGAGACTATGCCGGGGCCTAGCAAACACAGAAGTGGATGCTCACAGTCAGCTATTGGATGGATCACAGGGCCCCCAATGGAGGAGCTAGAGAAAGTACCCAAGGAGCTAAAGGGATCTGCAACCCTATATATGGAACAACAATATGAAGTAACCAATCAATCCATTCTTATATTCTTCTACAAAGCTCAAGTCTAAGTGGATCAATCAGATACACTGAATCTAATAGAAGAGAAATTGGGGAACAGCCTGGAGCACATGGGCACAGGGGAAGAGTTCCTACACAGAACACCAATGGCTTATGCTCTGAGATCAAGAATCGACAAATGGGACATCATAAAATTGCAAAGCTTCTGTAAGGCAAAAAATACTGACAATAAGACAAAAGGGCCACCAACAGATTGGGAAAAGATCTTTACCAACTCTACAATCCAATAGATGGCTAATATCCAATATATACAAAGAACTCAAGAGGTTAGACTCCAGAGAACCAAATAACCCTATTAAAAATGGGGTACAGAGCTAAACAGAGAATTCTCAACTGAGGAATCTCAAATGGCCACGAAGCACCTAAAGAAATATTCATCCTTAGTCATCAGGAAAATGCAAATCAAAACAACCCTGAGATTCCACCTCACACCAGTCAGAATGGCTAAGAACAAAAACTCGGGTGACAGCAGATGCTGGCAAGGATGTGAATAAAGAGGAACACTCCTCCATTGTTGGTGGAGTTGCAAACTGGTACAACCCCTCTGGAAATCAGTCTGGTGGTTCCTCAGAAAATTTGACATAGTACTACCTGAGGACCCAGCTATACCTCTCCTAGGCACATACCCAGAAGAGTCTCCAACATGTTATAATGACCCATGCTCCACTATGTTCATAGCAGCCTTATTTATAATAGCCAGAAGCTGGAAAGAACCCACATGTCCCTCAACAGAAGAATGGATACAGAAAATTAGTACATTTATATAATGGAGTACTACTCAGCTATTAAAAACAATGACTTCCTGAAATTCTTAGGCAAATGAATGGAACTAGGAAATATCATCCTGAGTGTGTCAACCCAGTCACAAAAGAACACACATGGTATGTGCTCACTGATAAGTGGATATTAACCCAGAAGCTCAGAATATCCAAAATACAATTCCCAGACCATATGAAGCCCAAGAAGGAAGAGCAAAATGTGGATGCTTTAGTCCTTCTTAGAAGGGGGAACAAAGTACTCACGGGAGGTAGAAGGTGGGAGGGACTTTGGAGGAAAAGATTAGGGTGAGGAGGGAAAGGGAGCAGGATCAGGTATGAGAGGAGACAGGGATGATATACAAAGGGTCAGGAATGTGAACAGAGTTGTGTAGCAATGGGGGATGAGTTTAGCTACCAACAAGTCCCTGATGCCAAGAAAGCAAGAGGCTCCCAGGACCTAAGAGGGATGAGATTAGCTGAAATGCCCAATAAAGGGGAGGGAGAACCTTTAGAGACCATATCCAGAGGCTAAGAAAGGTCCCTGGTTGGGGAATGGGGCCACTCATTCATCTCCAAATTCTTAACCCAGAAGGGCTCCTGTCTAAAAGAAATATGGAGGCAGAGTGTGGTGCAGTGACTGAAGGAAAGGCCATCCAGAGACTGCCCCACATTGGGATTCATCCCATAGACTGACACTAAACTCAGACACTATTGTGGATGCCAAAAAGTGTTTGCTGACAGGAACCTATTATAGGTATCTCCTGAGAGGCTCTGCCAGAGCCTAACAAATACAGAGGGGGATGTTTGAAGTCAACCATTGGACTTAGTACAGGGTCCCCAATGGAGAAGTTAGAAAAAGGACTGAAGGAGCTGAAGTGGTTTGTAACCCCATAGGAAGAACAGCAATATCAATGAACCAGGTCCCCCCCCCCTCCAGCTCCCAGGGACTAAACTACCAACCGAAGAGTACACATGGAGGACCCATGGCTCCAGTCGCATATGTAGCAGAGGACGGCATTGTCTAGCATCAAAAGAAGGAGAAGCCCTTGGTCCTGTAAAGGCTCAATTCTCCAGTGTAGAGGAATGCCAGGATGGTTAGGTGGGAGGGGTAGGTGGAAGGGGGAACATCCTCATAGAAGCAGGTGTAGGAGGGATGGGAGAGGGGGCACCAGAGGGGAAACATGGAAAGGGAAAAATAATTGAAATGTAAATACATAAAATATTCAATTTTAAAAACTGAAAAAAAAAAAGAAGTATCTACCTGTGACAGAAATGACTTGTGAGAGTTTTCAGAGTACTAGAGTCTCCTATAACTAGCTGCTTCCAGTTGACAAAGAGACAGTCAGTCATGGAGGCTTCTAGACCATGGCTAAGGGGGTGGATTCTGCATCAATATCTTTTCATGTGCCACCATCACAGTTTGTAAATCAAACAGTTCAGTGGCTAAAGGAAGAGTTTGGTGACATCCAGAAATGGATGACTTTCTGTGACCACACATGTGGGACTTGGGTAGCTTCTTAGATAGACCTACATAGAAGGTCTACTTGCTCTTTTCTGAATTTTCTTATCTTTATTTTTTTAATCCTTAGTCTTTCTAATTCTGACTATATAGAGAAACTATGCCCGTATTATATAGAGAAAAGTGCCCATTATTCAGTAAAGACCTTCTCTTCTCCTGGCTACATCTTCAAGCTGATGTTGAGATAAACACAGGACAAGATGGTAGAAGGGAGTTAGTTCACTCTCACTGTCTTCCAGACCAATCATGGTCCAGTATGGTAGCATTTCCTTCTGCCTCATCATGGACACTTTGTATGTCTATCATCAAACTAGAAGCAGGCCACTCTTTTTCCTCAATCAGCTGCACATGGAAAGAGCATGACTTATGATACAGTGGGTGCAGCACCTGTGTGTATTTTAAAAGAGTTTATGCTTGAGGCCATCCAAGTGCATACATTAGTGGAAGAGGGGATTAAAATTTCTGTGTCTCTAATTGTTTTAACAAAACAGAAATGGGGAGAAAAGCAGTGAATTTGGATCCTTATGTGTTTGCTAAGATGGACTGAAAGTGATGGAAGGGGTGACAGCTGTTTCCATTAGTTTAGGGTTTGGAAACCATATTAATATTTTCATGCTAAAATTAATATAAAGCAAACAAAAATAAGAAGGTAAGCTAGGCTGTAGTGGGTGCATGGATAAATGAGTCCTTTTGTATCTTTGATGGCTAATGCAGCCACACTGAAGGGGAAAGCATCAAGCAGTTATGGACAAAATGTTGATGAAACAGTTTTGATTCAAGACAAAGGCTATAAAAACGCATTAATCTCGTGGGGCTTTTTTTTCCTTGTTATGGGTTAACAATTTTGAAACTGCTTTCAATATATTTTTAAGATGAAGGTTTGCTCATCTTATAGTGTTGAAGACACAACCATATTTCTCATTTCAGGAGAGCAGCTGTTAAACTCTAAACACAGGAGAAGCAGGAGTATGGTTGAGTCAGTGTGTGTAGCTTGCAGGTGGAAGTGTCCATGTAAGCCACAGCTATATTTAGACATAACAGTGCACTTGTACTGCCTGTTTTCTCTTGTTCACCCTCTTAGCAATATCACTCTGGTTGTGAGGAAGTTTCACAGTAGCCAGGTCATGATCTCTTAACACCATTCTCTACAAAAGGAACCCTGAACACACATTTAGTACTAGAATTGGGGAAAGGAAGTATGGATAAAATGAGTCTAGAGAAAGTTTGTAAAGGATGCTGGCAACAAGGATGTAGAAGCCAGCTTAGGGACATGTTCTGAGGAACTATGAAGGAGAGTGCATCTTAGCTAAAATAAGGCTGAGACTCTGTCTGCAGTCATCATGTACACTACCCACACAGCCCTTGTTTCTTAAAAGTAAGACTCTTTAGTTACCAATCCAGGGCATTGGAGGCAGTGATGGTGGCTACCAATATTAGGTGCTAGAAGTATTAAAGCTTTTTTCTACCTTTACTCTTGAGCAGCTCTGTGGGAGTCCCTGCCACAAACACCCAGCAAGACTTTCCCAGTCATGTGGGTGGCCATCCCACAGTACATCTCCAGTCAGGCACACAAGCAAAGGAAAGCAGTTGTGGGAGAGTAAAGAGTTTCTATTACTGTTCATATATATATACATATGTATATATATATATATATATAATTATATATGGTTATGTAGTTATATATTGTTTTTATATATTATTATATATTGTGTAGTTATATTGGTATATATATGTGTAGTATATATATATAGTTATATAGTTACATAGTTATAAATGTGTTAATATAATGAATGTATATATAGTGAATGTGGGAAGATACAAAGAAAGGGACGTTATCCACAACACGATGCCAATAAGTGAATGGATGGCTAACATTTGAATCTGAAGTGTCCTCAAAAGGCTCATATGTTGGTAGCTTGGTCCGCAGTGAAGTATGTTGGGGTGGTGATGAAACTTTTAAGAGGTGAGGGAGGCCCAGTGAAAAGTTTCCAGGCTCCGGGAGAATGGGCTTGATTGGGAATGTGGGCCCACTGCATCTCTCTTATTCTGTGTGGCCAGAATGTAAGTTATTTTCTCCTGCTAAGCCCTCTAGTTATGATGTGGTATATTACACAGGTCCTAATGCAATTGAATTAAGTAACTGTAGACCATAACACACAAAACTGTGAACCAAAATACATTTCCTTTTCCTAAGTTGATTGTCTCAGGAACAAAATTGACCTGAGTTAAAGACACTTTTCTCTCACATCAGAGTGATAACTGACTTGGATTTTATCTTTTTTTTTAAGTCAATGGTAGTCATGTCCCAGACCGATAAAGTTATCACATCATAGGAAAAGCAGACCCCATTCAGATTAAAGGCCACTGTGTGAAGCAGGAGCGCATCCACATGTGCATCTTCATTTGTAAGTATAGTAGAAAATATACAAATGGCATACACTTTCTCTGTGGGTTATGAGCTTGCTGTACCTGTTATCTTATGTATGCAAAGTAGACCTGGCCAACAGTCAGAGTTTTATGTAGATAGTTCATATTTGTTCTATTAGATTAATCTCCAGGCCATTTCCCTACTGTCTCACTCACCTTTAGGTTCTGTTACTTTAAACGATGTAGCTTTGTTTCCAAAGTTGTCCAGCCTCCCTCTACATATCTGTAGCCTCCTGCCTTGATGATGTGTTACTGAGACATGGTATAAGGTTTTCAATATTCATCATTGGAAAAACAAATATGAGATCTTAGCTTTAAACCAAGTAGTTTTAAAACATTAATTGAAATTCTATATATGTGTGTGTGTGTGCATGTGTGAATGTGTGCTAACATGTATGCATGTGGTCACAAATGTAAGCACATGTATGCAGAGGCCCAAGGCTGAGGCCAAGGGGTTTTCTCCACCACTGTCCATCTCATTGACTGAGGCAGGGTGTCTCTGTTGAGTCTGGATCTCAGAGATAACAGGTAGGCTGGCTCGCCATCTTGCTGCAGGAGTTCCCTGTCTCAGACTCCTGAGCACTAGGAAAGATGAGACACAGCATTTGCACATCTTTATGTGGAAACTGGGAGTCCAAACTCTGAATCTTATGCTTGACAACAAGTGCTTTTACCTCTCAGCTGTCTCTGCAACCCTAAACTGGAGTTTTTGAAACAGAATTTTAACACTACGTTAATGTTTTACTAAACATTATGAAGATATCCATTTGGTTCATCAATATATTTAAGTGAAACATTGAAAACATTATGACACAGGACTATTTCACATACACAAAACAGAGTGTGTATTCTAGCTAGAATGCTGAATGACTTTATGAAGACATCCAGGCTTAACATAATTTCATACTTTTTGCTATAAAACTCATGAGGATTATGTGAAGAAAAGCAAGTATTCAAAGAGGGCTCAGATCTAGGAGCTCTCAGGCTGTATGGAGCATTTGTGAATCAGGGTGGGCAGTAGGGAACTCAGAAGGAAAGAAGCCCACAACATAGAAGGCTGTGCACCACACACTGCAATCCAACAGATTCCATTGGTCGCTTTGGGGCTGAGGGAGAAACTGATGGAGAAGCAGAGCTTGAAGTACGATGGACATAAGTTACATACACAAGTGGTTAACTTATAACCTGGAAACAACAATGTAAATTCCCTTGTTGATGGGCCTTAGTTTTGTGGGCTATGTTCCTCTATAGGAGGAAGAGGGGTCCATAGTGATTTCCCAGTTTCTTCTGTAATAAGCCATTTTTTCATGAGGGACAGTTAAATAGATCCGGCAGGTTTTTTTAGACTTTCTCACAGGCAAACAGACTTGGGGGATGGTGACATGCTATCCAAAGGTTTCTCTAATTAGACTCAGTGAGTCATTACTTACCCTGGCTTTACCATCTGCTGGGGTTTAGAAATCAGTTCCGGTTTAAGAGTTTTGCTTCCTTTTTCCTTTTCGCCCCCATTCTTTTGATGATACTGCACCTGAGAATCACTGAGCCTATCACATATTTGGATGTGGAGGTTTTTTGTTCCTTTTCTGTTTTTTGGGGGGTGGCTGTTTGGTTGGTTGCTTTGGTTCATGGCAAACCATACTTTCTAGAAGCTTCTCATTCTTGTTTCAAAGCTTATATCTCTTGTCAAAAGCCAGGTAAGCTAGGAAGTTTATGACCTCTTTAATTCAAAGGGTAAGGACTAGCAAACCAGCAGCTCTGTATGACTGACTATTTTGAGTCAAAACTAATGAGCCAAGAGCTTGTGCATAACTTTTGTAGCAATCATATCTAATAACAAAATCAGCGTTTCCACTGGGCAGGTCTAGCACACACAGACATCTCCGCTGTAAAGAACCACCAGGTTCACAAATGACTTAGGCCACAGTGGGCATCATGTGTTTCCATAGCAACATGTCCCAGATACTTAGAAAATAATTGAACAGTTTGCTATGACATGTAGTTAAAAAAATGAATGGCCGATTGCCAGCAGAGTCTTGCCCAACACCCGCAAGGGCCCACACGGGACTCCCCACGGGATCCCAAGACCTCTGGTGAGTGGAACACAGCGCCTGCCCCAATCCAATCGCGCGGAACCTGAGACTGGGGTACATAGGGAAGCAGGCTACCCGGGCCTGATCTGGGGCACAAGTCCCTTCTGCTCGACTCGAGCCCCAGGCTACCTTGCCAGCAGAGTCTTGCCCAACACCCGCAAGGGCCCACACGGGACTCCCCACGGGATCCTAAGACCTCTGGTGAGTGGAACACAGCGCCTGCCCCAATCCAATCGCGCAGAACCTGAGACTGCGGTACATAGGGAAGCAGGCTACCCAGGCTTGATCTTGGGCACAAACCCCTTCCACTCCACTCGAGCCCCGGGCTACCTTGCCAGCGGAGTCACCTGACAACCGCAAGGGCCCACACAGGATTCCACACGAAATCCTAAGACCTCTAGTGAGTGGAACACAACTTCTGACAGGAGTCTGGTTCGAACACCAGATATCTGGGTACCTGCCCTGCAAGAAGAGAGCTTGCCTGCAGAGAATACTCTTCCCACTGAAACTAAGGAGAGTGCTACTCTCCAGGTCTGCTTATAGAGGCTAACAGAGTCACCTGAAGAACAAGCTCTTAACAGTGACAACTAAAACAGCTAGCTTCAGAGATTACCAGATGGCGAAAGGCAAACGTAAGAATCCTACTAACAGAAATCAAGACCACTCACCATCATCAGAACGCAGCACTCCCACCCCACCTAGTCCTGGGCACCCCAACACAACCGAAAATCTAGACCCAGATTTAAAAACATTTCTCATGATGATGATAGAGGACATCAAGACGGACTTTCATAAGTCACGTAAAGAATTACAGGAGAGCACTGCTAAAGAGTTACAGGCCCTTAAAGAAAAGCAGGAAAACACAGCCAAACAGGTAGAAATCATTAAAGAAAAACAGGAAAACACAGCCAAACAGGTGATGAAAATGAACAAAACCATACTAGAACTAAAAGGGGAAGTAGACACAATAAAGAAAACCCAAAGCGAGGCAACGCTGGAGATAGAAACCCTAGGAAAGAGATCTGGAACCATAGATGCGAGCATCAGCAACAGAATACAAGAAATGGAAGAGAGAATCTCAGGTGCAGAAGATTCCATAGAGAACATCGACACAACAGTCAAAGAAAATACAAAATGCAAAAGGATCCTAACTCAAAACATCCAGATAATGCAGACACAATGAGAAGACCAAACCTACGGATAATAGGAATTGATGAGAATGAAGATTTTCAACTTAAAGGGCCAGCTAATATCTTCAACAAAATAATAGAAGAAAACTTCCCAAACATAAAAAAAGAGATGCCCATGATCATACAAGAAGCCTACAGAACTCCAAATAGACTGGACAGGAAAAGAAATTCCTCCCAACACATAATAGTCAGAACAACAAATGCACTAAATAAAGATAGAATATTAAAAGCAGTAAGGGAGAAAGGTCAAGTAACATATAAAGTAAGGCCTATCAGAATTACACCAGACTTTTCACCAGAGACTATGAAAGCCAGAAGAGCCTGGACAGATGTTATACAGACACTAAGAGAACACAAATGCCAGCCCAGGCTACTATACCCGGCCAAACTCTCAATTACCATAGATGGAGAAACCAAAGTATTCCACGACAAAACCAAATTCACACAATATCTTTCCACGAATCCAGCCCTTCAAAGGATAATAACAGAAAAGAAGCAATACAAGGACGGAAATCATGCCCTAGAACAAGCAAGAAAGTAATCACTCAACAAACCAAGAAGAAGACAGCCACAAGAACAGAATGCCAACTCTAACAACAAAAATAAAAGGAAGCAACAATTACTTTTCCTTAATATCTCTTAATATCAATGGACTCAATTCCCCAATAAAAAGACATAGACTAACAGACTGGCTACACAAACAGGACCCAACATTCTGCTGCTTACAGGAAACCCATCTCAGGGAAAAAGACAGACACTACCTCAGAGTGAAAGGCTGGAAAACAATTTTCCAAGCAAATGGACTGAAGAAACAAGCTGGAGTAGCCATTTTAATATCGGATAAAATCGACTTCCAACCCAAAGTTATCAAAAAAGACAAGGAGGGACACTTAATACTCATCAAAGGTAAAATCCTTCAAGAGGAACTCTCAATTCTGAATATCTACGCACCAAATGCAAGGGCAGCCACATTCATTAGAGACACTTTAGTAAAGCTCAAAGCATACATTGCACCTCACACAATAATAGTGGGAGACTTCAACACACATCTTTCTTCAAGGGACAGATCGTGGAAACAGAAACTAAACAGGGACACAGTGAAACTAACAGAAGTTATGAAACAAATGGACCTGACAGATATCTACAGAACATTTTATCCTAAAACAAAGGGATATACCTTCTTCTCAGCACCTCACGGGACCTTCTCCAAAATTGACCATATAATTGGTCACAAAACAGGCCTCAATAGATACAAAAATATTGAAATTGTCCCATGTATCCTATCAGACCACCATGGCCTAAGACTGATCTTCAATAACAACATAAATAATGGAAAGCCAACATTCACATGGAAACTGAATAACACTCTTCTCAATGATACCTTGGTCAAGGAAGGAATAAAGAAAGAAATTAAAGACTTTTTAGAGTTTAATGAAAATGAAGCCACAACATACCCAAACCTATGGGACACAATGAAAGCATTTCTAAGAGGGAAACTCATAGCTCTGAGTGCCTCCAAGAAGAAACGGGAGATAGCACATACTAGCAGCTTGACAACACATCTAAAAGCCCTAGAAAAAAAGGAAGCAAATTCACCCAAGAGGAGTAGACGGAAGGAAATAATCAAACTCAGGGGTGAAATCAACCAAGTGGAAACAAGAAGAACTATTCAAAGAATTAACCAAACGAGGAGTTGGTTCTTTGAGAAAATCAACAAGATAGATAAACCCTTAGCTAGACTCACTAAAGGGCACAGGGACAAAATCCTAATTAACAAAATCAGAAATGAAAAGGGAAACATAACAACAGATCCTGAAGAAATCCAAAACACCATCAGATCCTTCTACAAAAGGCTATACTCAACAAAACTGGAAAACCTGGACGAAATGGACAAATTTCTGGACAGATACCAGGTACCAAAGTTGAATCAGGATCAAGTTGATCATCTAAACAGTCCCATATCACCTAAAGAAATAGAAGCAGTTATTAATAGTCTCCCAACCAAAAAAAGCCCAGGACCAGATGGGTTTAGTGCAGAGTTCTATCAGACCTTCAGAGAAGATCTAATTCCAGTTCTGCACAAACTATTTCACAAAATAGAAGTAGAAGGTACTCTACCCAACTCATTTTATGAAGCCACTATTACTCTGATACGTAAACCACAGAAAGACCCAACAAAGATAGAGAACTTCAGACCAATTTCTCTTATGAATATCGATGTAAAAATCCTCAATAAAATTCTCGCTAACCGAATCCAAGAACACATTAAAGCAATCATCCATCCTGACCAAGTAGGTTTTATTCCAGGGATGCAGGGATGGTTTAATATACGAAAATCCATCAATGTAATCCATTATATAAACAAACTCAAAGACAAAAACCACATGATCATCTCGTTAGATGCAGAAAAAGCATTTGACAAGATCCAACACCCATTCATGATAAAAGTTTTGGAAAGATCAGGAATGCAAGGCCCATACCTAAACATGATAAAAGCAATCTACAGCAAACCAGTAGCCAACATCAAAGTAAATGGAGAGAAGCTGGAAGCAATCCCACTAAAATCAGGGACTAGACAAGGCTGCCCACTTTCTCCCTACCTTTTCAACATAGTACTTGAAGTATTAGCCAGAGCAATTCGACAACAAAAGGAGATCAAGGGGATACAAATTGGAAAAGAGGAAGTCAAATATCACTTTTTGCAGATGATATGATAGTATATATAAGTGACCCTAAAAATTCTACCAGAGAACTCCTAAACCTGATAAAGAGCTTCGGTGAAGTAGCTGGATATAAAATAAACTCAAACAAGTCAATGGCCTTTCTCTATACAAAGAATAAACAGGCTGAGAAAGAAATTAGGGAAACAACACCCTTCTCAATAGTCACAAATAATATAAAATATCTTGGCGTGACTCTAACTAAGGAAGTGAAAGATCTGTATGATAAAAACTTCAAATCTCTGAAGAAAGAAATTAAGGAAGATCTCAGAAGATGGAAAGATCTCCCATGCTCATGGATTGGCAGGATCAACATTGTAAAAATGGCTATCTTGCCAAAAGCAATCTACAGATTCAATGCAATCCCCATCAAAATTCCAACTCAATTCTTCAACGAATTGGAAGGAGCAATTTGTAAATTTGTCTGGAATAACAAAAATCCTAGGATAGCAAAAAGTCTTCTCAAGGATAAAAGAACTTCTGGCGAAATCACCATGCCAGACCTAAAGCTTTACTACAGAGCAATTGTGATAAAAACTGCATGGTACTGGTATAGAGACAGACAAGTAGACCAATGGAATAGAATTGAAGACCCAGAAATGAACCCACACACCTATGGTCACTTGATCTTCGACAAGGGAGCTAAAACCATCCAGTGGAAGAAAGACAGCATTTTCAACAATTGGTGCTGGCACAACTGGTTGTTATCGTGTAGAAGAATGCGAATGGATCCATACTTATCTCCTTGTACTAAGGTCAAATCTAAGTGGATCAAGGAACTTCACATAAAACCAGAGACACTGAAACTTATAGAGGAGAAAGTGGGGAAAAGCCTTGAAGATATGGGCACAGGGGAAAAATTCCTGAACAGAACAGCAATGGCTTGTGCTGTAAGATCGAGAATTGACAAATGGGACCTAATGAAACTCCAAAGTTTCTGCAAGGCAAAAGACACCGTCAATAAGACAAAAAGACCACCAACAGATTGGGAAAGGATGTTTACCTATCCTAAATCAGATAGGGGACTAATATCCAACATATATAAAGAACTCAAGAAGGTGGACCTCAGAAAATCAAATAACCCCATTAAAAAATGGGGCTCAGAACTGAACAAAGAATTCTCACCTGAGGAATACCGAATGGCAGAGAAGCACCTGAAAAAATGTTCAACATCCTTAATTATCAGGTAAATGCAAATCAAAACAACCCTGAGATTCCACCTCACACCAGTCAGAATGGCTAAGATCAAAAATTCAGGTGACAGCAGATGCTGGCGTGGATGTGGAGAAAGAGGAACACTCCTCCATTGTTGGTGGGAGTGCAGGCTTGTACAACCACTCTGGAAATCAGTCTGGCGGTTCCTCAGAAAACTGGACATAGTACTACCGGAGGATCCAGCAATACCTCTCCTGGGAATATATCCAGAAGATGCCCCAACTGGTAAGAAGGACACATGCTCCACTATGTTCATAGCAGCCTTATTTATAATAGCCAGAAGCTGGAAAGAACCTAGATGCCCCTCAACAGAGGAATGGATACAGAAAATGTGGTACATCTACACAATGGAGTACTACTCAGCTATTAAAAAAAATGAATTTATGAAATTCCTAGCCAAATGGATGGACCTGGAGGGCATCATCCTGAGTGAGGTAACACATTCACAAAGAAACTCACAGAATATGTACTCACTGATAAGTGGATATTAGCCCCAAACCTAGGATACCCAAGATATAAGATATAATTTGCTAAACACATGAAACTCAAGAAGAATGAAGACTGAAGTGTGGACACTATGCCCCTCCTTAGATTTGGGAACAAAACACCCATGGAAGGAGTTACAGAGACAAAGTTTGGAGCTGAGATGAAAGGATGGACCATGTAGAGACTGCCATATCCAGGGATCCACCCCATAATCAGCATCCAAACGCTGACACCATTGCATACACTAGCAAGATTTTATTGAAAGGACCCAGATGTAGCTGTCTCTTGTGAGACTATGCCGGGGCCTAACAAACACAGAATTGGATGCTCACAGTCAGCTAATGGATGGATCATAGGGCTCCCAATGGAGGAGCTAGAGAAGGTAGCCAAGGAGCTAAAGGGATCTGCAACCCTATAGGTGGAACAACATTATGAACTAACCAGTACCCCGGAGCTCTTGACTCTAGCTGCATATATATCAAAAGATGGCCTAGTCGGCCATCACTGGAAAGAGAGGCCCATTGGACTTGCAAACTTTATATGCCCCAGTACAGGGGAACACCAGGGCCAAAAAGGGGGAGTGGGTGGGCAGGGGAGCGGGGGTGGGTGGATATGGGGGACTTTTGGTATAGCATTGGAAATGTAAATGAGCTAAATACCTAATAAAAAATGGAAAAAAAAAGAAAAAGAAAAATACAAACAATAAAAAAAAAATGAATGGCCATAATAAGAAGAAAAAATGTATTGACTACTGTCACAAGTTAAATGAGTAGTGCCCCCCACAAGTTCAAGTGCTACAGCCCAGGTCCTCAGCTGCAGGATATTTTGGTATAGCTTAGCAAGATGAACTAGGTCACTGGAAGCAGGTCCTGTTCTTTCCTTCTCCCTTTCTCCCTCCCTCTGCTCTTTACCCCCTTTTTCTTTCCATATTGCAGTATCCCATTGCAGCCAGAGTGAAGACTCTCACTGTAAGTAAAATTAAAACTTTCCTCTTTGTCCTGTCTGGTATTTTATCACAGTGTGGTTAGTCCAAGAAGCAAATCAGGTGTCTTCTGGTCTGTACCCAACAGAGTTGGCTATGAATAACTGAAACAAATTGTTTACATTTAGCATCTATACACATTGTGCTTACTTTTTCTAAAACTCCAACCTTCTTAGAACTGTAAAGCTGCTTTAGTTGTTTGGGGAAAGTCCAACAATACTGGTGGCCCCTTAGAGCGGTGCCTCGTGGTTCAGTGTCTCCTGCTCTAGTGAACATTGGTTATTACCACACTGTACCATGGGGAGCTTATCCAAATAGCAGCTTTCTCTAGGTTTAGAGAACTATGAAGGGCTCTGAGTCTTGTTTATCCCACTGATCCATCTGATATAGTACATAACCCTCTCTAAGTCTGGATGCTGTGCCCTTCCCAGACTCATGCATTACAACACAGTTCCCAGAATGTAACCAGCGGTACGGTGTTCAGATCATAATGACTTAGGCATGGGCTGAGACCACTGGTGGCTAAGGGGCCCTTTCATCTTGTGAGGCCATGGTTAGAAGTTGCTAGGAAAAGCCAAAGAGCAAGCCTTCACACACACAGGCTGTCAGCACAGTGACTGTGCTGACCCACAAGCCTCTGAAATTAAATATGCTATTATAGATATATTCTACTTTTTATAGTATTTTTTATATTATAGTGTGAATATACTGAAACAAAGACATACAGCAATCTTTAAAATGCAAGAAAACAATGGTGATTTCCAGAGAAAGCTGTGACGAATAGTTTTGTTTTGTGTCTGGTACAAAGGCTGTCTCTAGATGTTCCCAGGGTGAGGCTTTCAGCATTTTGCTTAAGCAGGGAAATGAGACAAGGAGCCTCAACAGAAGCTAAATGAAAGTCCCCAGTAATACTTTTTCCTTCTTTTTCTTTTATTTCAGTTGTTAATAGTAGTTTATTTCACAAATTTAAGATTTTTAAATTTTCATTCTTAAAAGCATAATATGATTTTAACATTTCTCCCTTCTCTTCCCTCTCTCCAAACTCCCCGATGTATAGGCCCACCCTCCTTCAAATTCCCAGCCTCCTTTCTCATTGCTATTGCATACATATACATATTTCTGTGGAAAGATTCTAAGATTGAAAGGTTGGGGAGTTTTCTGTGGTTTTGTGTTTCCTAACAACATCAGAAGCTATGCCCATAAAGTCTCACATCACTGCCCCAATGTGAGGCACACAGGATGATACTAACGAGCATGCCAAGCTGCAGAGAAAAGGCCTGTGAGGTCTCCACCCTACACAAGGAGCTAGAGACAACCAAAGAAAGCTGGGAGCAAGAGAAGTGACCTCCTTCAGGAAAGAGCACACAAATTAACTGTCCAGAGTCAAACAGTGGAAAAACACATAACTGTTACACAGCCAGATCATGTTATATTTAGGAATATATATGTGTGTTTATACATATGTGCTGAACTCTCTCAAGTATCAATCTTCTAACTTACAGAATTATTGATACCTGAAATCATAGTTTCATGTAATGTTACAGTGCTCTTAGGAAGGTGGTGCCATGGACTTCTGTCTATATCAAGACAGCAAGAATGGAAAGAAAGCTCAGAGAGGCTGCAGACATAGATTGGTGGTCAAGAGCACTTTTTGCTCTTTCAGACTGTGTGTGACCACGAGCACCAACATGCTGACTCACAACTATCCCTAGTTCCAGTTCCAAGGGATCTAACACGCTCTTCTGACCTCTGCAGGCATGAAGCATATATGTGAAGCATAAACATACACGCTGGCAAAATAGTCATACACATGAAATAAATAAATCTTACTGCCCTGTTAAAAGGAAAGTCAACACTAAAATCATGGAAACCAAAATTATAAAGTAGGAAAAGAAATGACCTGCAGTTATATAAGATATATCCTAACAAGCAAAAGAAATAAGTCATTTATGGTTTACATACAAGCTAGAGTAGTCATTCTAATATCTAATAAAATCGATTTCCAACCCAACGACATCAAAAAAGACAAGGAGGGGCCCTTCATATTCATCAAAGGTAAAATCTTCCAAAAGGAACTATCAATTCTGAATATCTATGCTCCAAATACAAGGGCAGCCACATTCATTAAAGAAACTTTAGTAAAGCTTAAAGCACACATTGCACCTCACACAATAATAGTGGGGGACTTCAACACACCACTTTCACGAATGGACAGATCATGGAAACAGAAACTAAACAGGGACACAGTGAAATTAACAGAAGTTGTGAAACAAATGGATCTAACTGATATCTACAGAATATTTTATCCTAAAACAAAAGGATATACCTTCTTCTCAGCACCTCATGGTACCTTCTCCAAAACTGACAACATAATTGGTCACAAAACAAGCCTCAACAGATACAAAAATAATGAAATTGTCCCATGCATCCTATTAGATTACCATGGACTAAGGCTGATCTTCAATAACAAAATAAATAATAGAAAGCCAACATTCACGTAGAAACTGAACAACACTCTCCTCAATGATACCTAGGTCAAGGAAGGAATAAAGAAAGAAATTAAGGACTTTTTAGAGTTTAATGAAAATGAAGCCACTACATACCTAAACATATGGGATACAATGAAAGCAGTCCTAAGAGGAAAACTCATAGCTCTGAGTGCCTCCAAAAAGAAACTAGAGAGAGCACACACTAGCAGCTTGACAACACACCTAAAAGCCCTAGAACAAAAGGAAGCAAATTCACCCAAGAGGAGTAGAAGGCAGGAAATAATCAAACTCAGGGGCAAAATCAACCAAGTGGAAACAAGAAGAACTATTCAAAGAATCAACCAAACGAGCTGGTTCTTTGAGAAAATCAACAAGATAGATAAACCCTTAGCCAGACTCACTATAGGGCACAGGGAAAGCATCCTAATTAACAAAATCAGAAATGAAAAGGGAGACATAACAACAGATCCTGAAGAAATCCAAAACACCATCAGATCCTTCTACAAAAGGCTATACTCAACAAAACCAGAAAACCTGGATGAAATGGTCAAATTTCTAGACAGATACCAGGTACCAAAGTTAAATCAGGATCAGGTTAATGATCTAAATAGTCCTATATCCCCTAAAGAAATAGAAGCAGTCATTAATAGTCTCCCAGCCAAAAAAAAGCCCAGGACCACATGGGTTTAGTGCAGAGTTCTATCAGACCTTCAAAGAAGATCTAATCCCAGTTCTTCACAAACTATTCCACAAAATAGAAGCAGAAGGTACTCTACCCATCTCATTCTATGAAGTCACAATTACTCTAATACCTAAACCACAGAAAGACCCAACAAAGATAGAGAACTTCAGACCAATTTCCCTTATGAATATCAATGCAAAAATCCTCAATAAAGTTCTCGCTAACCGAATACAAGAACACATCAAAATAATCATCCATCCTGACCAAGTAGGTTTCATTCCAGGGATGCGGGGATGGTTTAATATACGGAAATCCATCAACATAATCCACTATATAAACAAACTCAAAGACAAAAACCACATGATCATCTCCTTAGATGCAGAGAAACCATTTGACAAAATACAACACCCATTCATGATAAAAGTCTTGGAAAGATCAGGAATTCAAGGCCCATACCTAACCATGATAAAAGCAATCTACAGCAAACCAGTAGCCAACATCAAAGTAAATGGAGAGAAGCTGGAAGCAATCCCTCTAAAATCAGGGACTAGACAAGGCTGCCCACTTCCTCCCTACCTATTCAACATTGTACTTGAAGTACTAGCCAGAGCAATTCAATAACAAAAGGAGATCAAGGGGGTACAAATTGGAAAGGAAGAAGTCAAATATCACTTTTTGCAGATGATATGATAGTATATATAAGTGACCCTAAAAATTCTACCAGAGAACTCCTAAACCTGATAAACAGCTTCAGTGAAGTAGCTGGATATAAAATTAACTCAAATAAGTCAATGGCCTTTCTCTACACAAAGAATAAACAGACTGAGAAAGAAATTTAGAAAACAACACCCTTCACAATAGTCACAAATAATATAAAATATCTTGGCATGTCTCTAACTAAGGAAGTGAAAGATCTGTATGATAAGAACTTCAAGTCTCTGAAGAAAGAAATTAAAGAAGATCTCAGAAGATGGAAAGATCTCCCATGCTCATGGATTGGCAGGATCAACATTGTAAAAATGGCTATTTTGCCAAAAGCAATCTACAGATTCAATGCAATCCCCATCAAAATTCCAACTCAATTTTTCAACGAATTAGAAAGAGCAATCTGCAAATTCATCTGGAATAACAAAAAATGTAGGATAGCAAAAACTCTGCTCAAGGATAAAAAAAAAAACCTCCAGTGCAATCACCATGCCTGACCTAAAGCTGTACTACAGAGCTTTTTTTTTTTTTTTTTTTTTTTTTTTTTTTTTTAATTTCAAAAGAAAAAAATAGATAAGCTGCTTACTAGGAAGAAAAATTCAAGAGCTAAAATGCAAGTGACTGCTGTGAGGGGCCAATAGTCACAAGGGTTGGAGAAGGAGGCTATGACTCAAAGGCGATCTGCTTGGGGTTGCAGGCATCATGGCCATGGCTTGCTCCTTGACCTCCAGGAGATTTTGGAGCAGTGTGTTAATTCCCGTGGCAGAGACCCCAGTGTACAACCATTATGTATTCAGTTCTCCATCAGTGCTTCCCGTTGGGTGTTACTCTCGCAATTATGTGTGTTTACAGTTTAGAAGTTTCACTTAATACATCTAATGTTATAGTAGAGACTTCTTTTAAAAACAAAATCCCCATCATTCAATATACCAAATGGAGACTCAGGAGCCAGACTGTGGTGAAAGCCTGCTAGTGCACAGAGGCAGAGAATGCACCCAGCTGACTTCCACCATACCTATGTCCCAGAAGGAAGAACTCCTTCTCCACACTGTCCTGGATACCCTTCAACTCAAAGACCTTCCTTCTCTTTCCTATATTCTTTTATGTTTGCTCCCTGCCAGCTGGATGTTGCTCCACCTCTTGATCTACCTTGACTTTATTTAGTTCTTGTTTACAGAAAGCTCCTGGGTTAGAGGTGTGTTCCAGGGCTGAGCCACACACAACTACTTGTTTACAATAAAGAAAAGGTGTGTGCTAGGACTGAGCCCCACCACAATAAGAAACAGGTTTTTCTAGTTCACAATCACAGGATTCACAATATGATCAAATATCCTGCAACAGAGATTATTTTTAAAGACACATTGACATAAGAGATAGATGAGCTTATCATCTAGCAGACTGGAACACAGCAATATCAGCAATTTGGACTGAAATAATATCAGGTATTTATTGTATGTAACTGCCCAAGCACTTCACACGCAGTGAAGTGTTTAGTTTTCCTGCAACCCTGTGCAGCTTCAGTCTGAGAACCTGCCTGGGAAGACTGGGAAGTGAGGAGAGGTCAGACATACAGACATATGTGCAGAAAAGCTGGGATCAGATACAATGTGCACACTCAGACTGGCAGCGAGGGCTGAAATGGCCCAGAAGCTCAGGTTTGTCATGTACAGCACAGGAGTAAGGGGTCATCCAGCATTACACGGAGGTGTCAGAGCTCAGGTTTATCATGTATGGCATTGGAGTAAGGAGTCATCTAGCATTGCAAGGAGGTGTCAGAAGGAACACAATCTCAATTTTAAACATCTAGGAGGAGATAGATACACTTGCTAGCTGTTGGATACCCTGGTCAATCTTTTCTAAGCTCTCCTGCATGGGCCAGAGGAACACTTCACCTTTTCAAGTCTGACACACAGGAGAGGCTTTGCCAATCTCCCATGGGTCTGAGGCCTTAGTCTTTGAACTGGCCAGCTCCTGTCAATCAACACACCCTCCCTCAGAACTTTCCCCCCTAAGGCCTTTACTCTTGCCTCCCAGGAGGAGCTGTCTTATCCACACAACAGAAGGGAAAATCACACATGGAAGCAGAATGACTTGGTCAAGGACGTTCAAGCTGGGATGGTGATGCAAGTCAAAGACTGCTGACCCCGGATGTCATGAACTAATGTATACACCAAGGCCCATCTGTGAATCATAGAACAGAGTGTACGACATCTGACTTTCTGGTGTTTGTGAGGAGAGCAAACTTCATCTAGCCTTAACAAGCCCTACTTCTTATATGAAAACTAACACCCAAGGCAGATGCTTTTTCCCATTATAAAATCAATAAGCACTATAGTAGTGCTTGCCCTAAAGGGGCAGGAGCTAAGATGAGGATTATTTACCAATGAGAAAATGAATGTATGGCCATCTGAGTAACTTATACAGAATACTCTAGACTGAACTGTGGTCAATGAAATGGTCAGTAGCTAAGGATTGCTTAACTGTTCTTAAACAGAGCAACACAGAGATGTGAAGCATCTTTTCATCTTACACACAATGTATGGAAAGAAAATTAGCCTACTCAGTCAGGAAAAAAAAATCATTGATGTCTTTCAGAGGTCCAGGATTTTGCTTTTATTTTCAATTGACTTATGAGACTATTGCTTGGTCCTAATCAGCTCACTGTCCAGGATGGAAAATACCTTTCAAGTTTAGATTTACTTGTGCTGAGAAATCGGCACCGCAGTAAATGAAAGCAGCGATGCCTCTGCTTCCTGCTCACAGAGCTGTGCTCCTCAAGAGCTGTTCCCGGGCCAGGGCTCTAGTGATGCTCAGAGATTACTGAAGAGTGCTGATTCTCAGAGCTTTAAGAAGAACTAGGGACTATGGAATGGGACCAGGGAGACTGTGCTTAATAATTCTGCCACACCCTACTGCTATAGAACTGGCTCCCTAGGGCAACAGTTCCCAAACTGTTGGTTGCGATCCCTCTGTGGGCTCAATATCAGGTGTTTATATTACGCTTCATAACAGTAGCAAAATTACAGTTCTAAAGTAGTCGTGAAATCACTCTACTGTTGGGGGTCACAACAAAATGAGGAACTGTATTTAAGGGTTGCAGCATTAGGAAGGTTGAGAACAATTCCCCTAGAGAATGATCAAGAAACCTGCCCCTCACACACCAGCCCTGCATAGCAATGCTCTCTTCACGCCTCTTCTCTTCTCTGCAGACTTGCCTGGGCTTTGCCATGCAGCAGTCAGTCAGCCTCTGTAAATCCAGGAGTCTGGATGATGATTCTTAAATTCCAACAGTTTCCTCAGTTTCTCCATTGACGCCTTTGGGGATACAACTGGGGTAGCTAACCTGGTGCTTCACTGCTCGGTGTCAGTCACACAGACAGCAGTGATCAGTGTTTTCAACACTGTCCAGCCTTGGGAGCCTTGGTCTTCCCTAACACAGAGAATAGAGCAAGAAAGGCTTTCTCTGTATTTGCCCCCTTACTTTGCCAATGTTTGAGGAACCCACCTGCGTGGCAAGTCTATATAACCCACAGTCTGTGCTCTTTATGCCCAAGAAACATTCCTGGTGGCCTCACCAAGCCTTTATCTTCTCTTGGATGATACCCACGTTCCTGAAGGGGTGCCATGGTGTGTGTGTGTGTGTGTGTGTGTGTGTGTGTTTTCCAAACAGCTAATGTAATTGATTACTTTATATTTTAATTACTTCACAAGCCATATGGTAGAAATGCATACTATAATTTTTCCATTGATTTATAAGATGGTTTATTAAAGACCATGGGTAGTACGATGTGTGTGTGGTGGTGGTGGTGGGGTGGGGGAGGGAGGGAGGGATAGAATGCAAAACTGCAAACAGGCCAACCAAGAATGTGTGCTGAAAAGCTGCTATTTTAAAAGAGGCCAGCAGGTGACAGGAGTGCGGCAGCTAATCCGAGCAGGCTGGTCAGGTTGCAGCATGAAAACAGATTTCTCTTTTTGTCTTCCATTAATTTATTTACTCACTTTACATCTCAATATCATCCACCTATTGTCTCAGTAACTCCCTCAAAGAACACCTCCTCTTCCCCCTCCCCCCATATCGCCTCTGAGAAGCCACCCCAGCCCCCCACCCCTGTACCAATCCATCCTGGCACAAAAAGTCCCAGCAGGACTAGGAAGATTCTCTTCCACTGAGCCCAGACAAGGCGTCCCAGTAAGAATAACAGGATTCATAGACAGGCAACAGAGTCAGGTACAACCCCCACTCCAGTTGTTGGGGTACCACATGAAGTGAGGTACCCACGTGAAGACTGAGCTGCACATATGCTGCATATGTGCACACAGGGGTCAGTAGTTGGGGGGGCACTAGGTCCAGCCCATGCTAGCTCTTTGGTTGGTGGTTCAGTCTCTGGGAACCCCCAAACTTGGTTGTCTCTGTTGGTGTTCTTGTGGAGTTCCTATCCTCTTCAGGTCCTTCAGCCTTTCCCCAACTATTCCACAAGACTTGCTCAGCACTATCCAATGTTTGGGTGTTAGCCTCTGTATCTGTTTCCATCTGCTGCTGAGTGGAACCTTTCAGAGGACAGTTATGCTAGGCTCCTTTCTGCAAGCATAGCAGAGTATTGTTAATAGTATCAGGGATTGGTGCTTGCCCATGGGATGGGTCTTAAGTTGGGCCAGTCATTGGTTGGCCATTCTCTCAGTCTGCTCCATCTTTGTCCCTCACCTTCTTGTAGGCAGGACAAATTTTGAATCAAAGGTTTTGCGGGTAGGTTGCTGTCCTTATCCCTCTACTAGGAGTCCTGTCTGGCTATAGGAGGTGGCCCACTTCAGGCTCCATATTCCTCATTGTTATGAGTCTCAGCTAAAGACTCCCTGGAGCCTCCCCTACCCCAGTCTCTGGCAAGTCGTAGACATCCTTGCTCTTACCCCCAACCTCCATAACCCCACCCACCGCTGATTTCTGTTCACCCTTCTGGCCTGTTCTTCTCTCCCCACCTCTCCCTACACCTGATATACCCCTTCCCCTCTTTCCCTCCCCATCCCCTTTCCCACCCAGTTCCCTCCATCCATCCACTTCCAACAACTATTTTGTTTCTCTTTCTGAGTGAAATTCAAGCATGGTTCCTTGAGCTCTCCTTGTTATTTAGCTTCTTTGGGTCTGCAGATTGTAACAATGGAATCCTGTATTGTATGGCTAATAGTCACTTACAAGTGAGTAATGTAATGTACCATGCATGTTCTTCATTTTTTTATGACACAGAATAAGGAAGGAGTATCTATAGCCTAGTGGTAGTTCTGTCATTCAGAGAAGGACTGGTGCTAAGCATAATTTCCAGAAAGCTTTCACATAGCATCTGCTTCAAAGGTGGCTGGACCATTCTGCAGCACAAGAGGCCATCCTGCAAGGTTCCCTTCCTGTTTTCTGTGGTTTTCTGAAACTCTCTGGGTGGTTCTAAGGGACAGAAGGCACCTGTTGGGAAGGGCTAACTCAGTCAACCTGCATAACAGGAAGAGTGAGCCCCGATCTGTCAGTACATGCCCTTATATAAAAGCTTGCTTTGAGCCAGAGGAAGTACCTTTTTAGCATGAACAAAGATGGATGTTCAATTCTCAGTACTGCCATAAATCATTTGTTGGTAGTCCAGAAGTAGATGTAGGAGGATCACCACAAGATCCATCAAAACCTCCCAAATCAGCTCCATACTGAGAAGCCTGTCTTAAAGGAATAAGACAAGCAACCAACAATTAAACTCCTGAACAGAGGCAGGGATGCTGGTGGAATGGTTTGGGTCAGTGAAAGGTGTCTGAGTAAGGGCACATTTTTAAATGAATTTGGCTGTTTATTCAACTTTTTATAACTGACTCCCAGAAAGCATTGAGTGCATGAAAGTAAATATATCCTGGACATAACTCCATTGGAGTACACAAACCTGCCTCCTTCTTTACCACTTCCTTCCTAAAAATAAGACATTGCAGAGTACTACTCTGCTATTAAAAAGAATGAATTTATGAAATTCCTAGGCAAATGGATGGAGCTGGAGGCATCCTGAGTGAGGTAACCCAATCACAAAAGAACTCACATGATATGTACTCACTGATAAGTGGATATTAGCCCAGAAACTTAGAATACCCAAGTTACAATTTGCAAAACACATGAAACTCAAGAAGAACGAAGACCAAACTGTGGTCACTTTGCCCCTTCTTAGAATTGGGAACAAAACACCCATGAAGGAGTTACAGAGACAAAGTTTGGAGCTAAGACGAAAGGATGGACCATCTATAGATTGCCACACCTGGGAATCCATCCTATAATCAGCCTCCAAACACAGACACCATCACATACGCCAGCAAGATTTTGCTGAAAGGACCCTGATATAGCTGTCTCTTGTGAGGCGATGCCAGTGTCTGGCAAACACAGAAGTGGATGCTCACAGTCAGCTATTGGATGGAACACAGGGCCCACAATGGAGAAGCTAGAGAAAGTACCCAAGGAGCTAAAGGGATCTGCAACCCTATAGGTGGAACAACAATATGAACTAACTAGTACCCCCCGGAGCTCGTGTCTCTAGCTGGATATGTAGCAGAAGATGGCCTAGTCGGCCATCATTGGGAAGAGAGGTGCTTTGGTCTTGCAAACTTTATATGCCTCAGTACAGGGGAACACCAGGGCCAAAAAGTGTGGGTGGGTGGGTAGAGGGGGGGAGAAGGCATTGGGGGCTTTTGGGATAGCATTTGAAATGTAAATGAAGAAAATACCTAATAAAAATGTTTTTAAAAATTTAAAAAAAAAATAAGACATTACAAACCTCTAGACCAAATCTGGATTAGTGCAGTCCAGCTGTTTCACTATACTGGCCACCTGGCAAGCATGCAGGATCCACTTGTCTCTGTCACATGTGCTGGAGTTACAGTTGTATGCTGCCACATCCAGATTTTATATGAATGCTATGGGTTTGTCCAAGTCATCTCCTTGGCTTCTTTCCTAGCTTTGCCTAAACTATCTGTCTTAGTTAGGGTTTTACTGCTGTGAACAGACACCATGACCAAGGCAAGTCTTATAAGGACAACATTTACTTGCTTCTGGCTTACAGGTTCAGAGGTTCAGTCTATTATTAAAAGACCCACAATGTGAGGACTCCCCCATGTTCTGACTCAGGAGAGGCAACACCCCAAATCACTCATGAGAAACGGTCTTGATGCAAACTGCAAGAGGTTTATTCGGGAAAGACCAGTGCACTGGGGATGACTCATATCCCATGCAGGGGTAGAGGAGTCAACGACGAGCTCAAGGTGTAAGGGGTTTATAAAGACACAAAACTGCAAACAGCTGGCATTGGGCTATAGAAAGGCAAAAACCGAAAACACCTGGCATCCTGAAACAATGGGGCTATTTTGGACACAAGTCTAGGGGCTTAAATAATTTTTTACTCTCTGTCAGGATCTTTTATTCCCCACTTCGTCTAGTTACTAGTTTTAATCTTAGAACTACATTTCAATATCTTCTTCAAGGTTATGCAGAGACTGGTACTGTTGTCTCAGCACCAACAGCTGGACTGCACTAATCCTTTCTCTTACAAAGGTCACTAACCTATTAAGAATCAGCAGGCCAAAAGTTAGCAGCAAAAAGGACCCATCAAAGTGGAAGTGAGGGTGGTTATTAAAGAGGCCTTCGGCTTCCACGCCCCCAGGGGTTCCATTTTTTGTTTGTTTGTTTGTGTTTTGTTTTGTTTTTGGCACTGATGCGTGATGTCACTCTTTCTCTGAATTGAGCCAGTGGCATAGGCACAGCTTAAGAGGATCAGCAGTCCTTTCCAATTTCCAATCATCTTGGGATTGCTCAGGAGCTCACTTCCCGTGGGAGGTGTGGATCCAAGTGGACATGCCTTCTACTTTAACAGTGGTAGGGGTGGTCAGCAGCACGATGTAGGGGCCCTTCCAACGAGGCTCTAGATATCCAGCTCAATGTCATCAGATGAGAACTGCATCTCCCACCTGGAACTGGTGTGGCACTGTCAAATCTCCTGGTTCATAAGCCTCTTTGAGCTGCTCCCAGGCCGTATTTCTAACCACTTCTAGGGCTTTCATACATGCAAACAATGAAGGACTAGTGTTAAATTCTAACACTCCCCCCCCATCTCAGTGAGTGCTGGAACCCCCCCCCCCCCCACACACACACACACGTAAAGAATTTCATAGACAGACAGCCGGCCACCTTCCTGGTGAGAGCACGGGGGTCTGCCCGGCCTGAGAGGTTTGTGGCACAGGCGCCGGCGGGAGCCTTCTTGGCTCCGGGACTCCGCGGAGGGCAGGCTGCACGGGTGACCGTGTGGAATACAGAGTGCCAGCAGTTTCTAGGACGGGCGAGAGTCGCAGAGCTTCTGGGCGGCGCCATCTTCAGCTCCAGACAGCCGGCCACCTTCCTGGTGAGAGCACGGGGGTCTGCCAGGCCTAAGAGGTTTGTGGCACAGGCGCCGGCGGGAGCCTTCTTGGCTCCGGGACTCCGCGGAGGGCAGGCTGCACGGGTGACCGTGTGGAATACAGAGTGCCAGCCGTTTCTGGGACGGGCGAGAGTCGCAGAGCTTCTGGGCGGCGCCATCTTCAGCTCCAGACAGCCGGCCACCTTCCTGGTGAGAGCACGGGGGTCTGCCAGGCCTGAGAGGTTTGTGGCACAGGCGCCGGCGGGAGCCTTCTTGGCTCCGGGACTCCGCGGAGGGCAGGCTGCACGGGTGACCGTGTGGAATACAGAGTGCCAGCCGTTTCTGGGACGGGCGAGAGTCGCAGAGCTTCTGGGCGGCGCCATCTTCAGCTCCAGACAGCCGGCCACCTTCCTGGTGAGAGCACGGGGGTCTGCCCGGCCTGAGAGGTTTGTGGCAAAGGCGCCGGCGGGAGCCTTCTTGGCTCCGGGACTCCGCGGAGGGCAGGCTGCACAGGTGACCGTGTGGAATACAGAGTGCCAGCCATTTCTGGGACGGGCGAGAGTCGCAGAGCTTCTGGGTGGCGCCATCTTCAGCTCCAGACAACCAGCCACCTTCCCGGCAAGAGCCACAGAGCTTCTGAGGCAGCGCCATCCTCAGCTCCAGATGGCCGGCCTCCTTCCGGACAAGAGCCACAGAGCTTCTCAGGCGGCGACATCTTCGACTCCAGACAACTGGCCACCTTCCTGGCCAAAGCAACACAGCTTCTGGGAAAGATCCTGTTTTGGGCCTTCACCTTCAGCCAGGAGGAGGTCCAAACACCAGATAACTGTACACCTTCCCTGAAAGAGGAGAGCTTGCCTACAGAGACTGCTCTGACCACTGAAACTCAGAGAAGAGAGCTTGTCTCCCGCGCCTGCTGATAGAGGGTAACAAAATCAACAGAGGAACAATCTCTTAACAAAGACAACTATAACAACTAACTCCAGAGATTGCCAGATGGCGAAAGGTAAACGTAAGAATCCTACTAACAGAAGCCAGGACCACTCACCATCATCAGAACCCAGAACGCCCACTTCGCCCAATCCAGGTCACCCTAACACACCTGAAAAGGTAGACCTGGATTTAAAAGCATATCTCATGATGATGGTAGAGGACATAAAGAAGGAATTCAATAACTCACTTAAAGAAATACAGGAGAACACTGCTAAAGAGTTACAAGTCCTTAAAGAAAAACAGGAAAACACTGCTAAAGAGTTACAAGTCCTTAAAGAAAAACAGGAAAACACAACCAAACAGGTAGAAGTCCTTATAGAAAAACAGGAAAACACATCCAAACAGGTGATGGAAATGAACAAAACCATACTAGACCTAAAAAGGGAAGTAGACACAATAAAGAAAACCCAAAGTGAGGCGACGCTGGAGATAGAAACCCTAGGAAAGAAATCTGGAACCATAGATGCCAGCATCAGCAACAGAATACAAGAGATGGAAGAGAGAATCTCAGGAGCAGAAGACTCCATAGAGAACATCGGCACAACAATCAAAGAAAATGGAAAATGCAAAAAGATCCTAACTCAAAATATCCAGGAAATCCAGGACACAATGAGAAGACCAAACCTACGGATAATAGGAGTGGATGAGAATGAAGATTTTCAACTCAAAGGACCAGCAAACATCTTCAACAAAATTATTGAAGAAAACTTCCCAAATCTAAAGAAAGAGATGCCCATGAACATACAAGAAGCCTACAGAACTCCAAATAGACTGGACCAGAAAAGAAATTCCTCCTGACACATAATAATCAGAACACCAAATGCACTAAATAAAGATAGAATACTAAAAGCAGTAAGGGAAAAAGGTCAAGTAACATATAAAGGCAAGCCTATCAGAATTACACCAGATTTTTCACCAGAGACTATGAAAGCCAGAAGAGCCTGGACAGATGTTATACAGACACTAAGAGAACACAAATGCCAGCCCAGGCTACTATACCCAGCCAAACTCTCAATTACCATAGATGGAGAAACCAAAGTATTCCACGACAAAACTAAATTCACCCATTATCTCTCCACGAATCCAGCCCTTCAAAGGATAATAACAGAAAAAAAACCAATACAAGGACGGGAACCACGCCCTAGAAAAAACAAGAAGATAATCCCTCAACAAACCTAAAAGAAGACAGCCACAAGAACAGAATGCCAACTTTAACAACAAAAATAACAGGAAGCAACAATTACCTTTCCTTAATATCTCTTAATATCAATGGACTCAATTCCCCAATAAAAAGACATAGACTAACAGACTGGCTACACAAACAGGACCCAACATTCTGCTGCTTACAGGAAACCCATCTCAGGGAAAAAGACAGACACTACCTCAGAGTGAAAGGCTGGAAAACAATTTTCCAAGCAAATGGTCTGAAGAAACAGGCTGGAGTAGCCATTCTAATATCGGATAAAATCGACTTCCAACCCAAAGTTATCAAAAAAGACAAGGAGGGACACTTCATACTCATCAAAGGTAAAATCCTCCAAGAGGAACTCTCAATTCTGAATATCTACGCACCAAATGCAAGGGCAGCCACATTCATTAAAGACACTTTAGTAAAGCTCAAAGCACACATTGCACCTCACACAATAATAGTGGGAGACCTCAACACACCACTTTCATCAATGGACAGATCGTGGAAACAGAAACTAAACAGGGACACAGTGAAACTAACAGAAGTTATGAAACAAATGGACCTGACAGATATCTACAGAATATTTAATCCTAAAACAAAAGGATATACCTTCTTCTCAGCACCTCATGGGACCTTCTCCAAAATTGACCATATAATTGGTCACAAAATAGGCCTCAACAGATACAAAAATATTGAAATTGTCCCATGTATCCTATCAGACCACCATGGCCTAAGACTGATCTTCAATAACAACATTAAGAATGGAAAGCCAACATTCACGTGGAAACTGAACAACACTCTTCTCAATGATACCTTGGTCAAGGAAGGAATAAAGAAAGAAATTAAAGACTTTTTAGAGTTTAATGAAAATGAAGCCACAACGTACCCAAACCTTTGGGACACAATGAAAGCATTTCTAAGAGGGAAACTCATAGCTCTGAGTACCTCCAAGAAGAAACGGGAGAGAGCACATACTAGCAGCTTGACAACACATCTAAAAGCTCTAGAAAAAAAGGAAGCAAATTCACCCAAGAGGAGTAGACGGCAGGAAATAATCAAACTCAGGGGTGAAATTAACCAAGTGGAAACAAGAAGAACTATTCAAAGAATTAACCAAACGAGGAGTTGGTTCTTTGAGAAAATCAACAAGATAGATAAGCCCTTAGCTAGACTCACTAGAGGGCAAAGGGACAAAATCCTAATCAACAAAATCAGAAATGAAAAGGGAGACATAACAACAGATCCTGAAGAAATCCAAAACACCATCAGATCCTTCTACAAAAGCTTATACTCAACAAAACTGGAAAACCTGGACGAAATGGACAAATTTCTGGACAGATACCAGGTACCAAAGTTGAATCAGGATCAAGTTGACCTTCTAAACAGTCCCATATCCCCTAAAGAAATAGAAGCAGTTATTAATAGTCTCCCAGCCAAAAAAAAGCCCAGGACCAGATGGGTTTAGTGCAGAGTTCTATCAGACCTTCAAAGAAGATCTAATTCCAGTTCTGCACAAACTATTTCACAAGATAGAAGTAGAAGGTACTCTACCCAACTCATTTTATGAAGCCACTATTACTCTGATACCTAAACCACAGAAAGATCCAACAAAGATAGAGAACTTCAGACCAATTTCTCTTATGAATATCGATGCAAAAATCCTTAATAAAATTCTCGCTAACCGAATCCAAGGACACATTAAAGAAATCATCCATCCTGACCAAGTAGGTTTTATTCCAGGGATGCAGGGATGGTTTAATATACCATCAATGTAATCCATTATATAAACAAACTCAAAGACAAAAACCACATGATCATCTCGTTAGATGCAGAAAAAGCATTTGACAAGATCCAACACCCATTCATGATAAAAGTTTTGGAAAGATCAGGAATTCAAGGCCCATACCTAAACATAATAAAAGCAATCTACAGCAAACCAGTAGCCAACATCAAAGTAAATGGAGAGAAGCTGGAAGCAATCCCACTAAAATCAGGGACTAGACAAGGTTGCCCACTTTCTCCCTACCTTTTCAACATAGTACTTGAAGTATTAGCCAGAGCAATTCGACAACAAAAGGAGATCAAGGGGATACAAATTGGAAAAGAGGAAGTCAAAATATCACTTTTTGCAGATGATATGATAGTATATATAAGTGACCCTAAAAATTCCACCAGAGAACTCCTAAACCTGATAAACAGCTTTGGTGAAGTAGCTGGATATAAAATTAACTCAAACAAGTCAATGGCCTTTCTCTACACAAGGAATAAACAGGCTGAGAAAGAAATTAGGGAAACAACACCCTTCTCAATAGTCACAAATAATATAAAATATCTCGGCGTGACTCTAACTAAGGAAGTGAAAGATCTGTATGATCTTCAAGTCTCTGAAGAAAGAAATTAAAGAAGATCTTAGAAGATGGAAAGATCTCCCATGCTCATGGATTGGCAGGATCAACATTGTAAAAATGGCTATCTTGCCAAAAGCAATCTACAGATTCAATGCAATCCCCATCAAAATTCCAACTCAATTCTTCAACGAATTAGAAGGAGCAATTTGCAAATTCATCTGGAATAACAAAAAACCTAGGATAGCAAAAACTCTTCTCAAGGATAAAAGAACCTCTGGTGGAATCACCATGCCTGACCTAAAGCTTTACTACAGGGCAATTGTGATAAAAACTGCATGGTACTGGTATAGAGACAGACAAGTAGACCAATGGAATAGAATTGAAGACCCAGAAATGAACCCACACACCTATGGTCACTTGATCTTCGACAAGGGAGCTAAAACCATCCAGTGGAAGAAAGACAGCATTTTCAACAATTGGTGCTGGCACAACTGGTTGTTATCATGTAGAAGAATGCGAATCGATCCATACTTATCTCCTTGTACTAAGGTCAAATCTAAGTGGATCAAGGAACTTCACATAAAACCAGAGACACTGAAACTTATAGAGGAGAAAGTGGGGAAAAGCCTTGAAGATATGGGCACAGGGGAAAAATTCCTGAACAGAACAGCAATGGCTTGTGCTGTAAGATCGAGAATTGACAAATGGGACCTAATGAAACTCCAAAGTTTCTGCAAGGCAAAAGACACCGTCAATAAGACAAAAAGACCACCAACAGATTGGGAAAGGATGTTTACCTATCCTAAATCAGATAGGGGACTAATATCCAACATATATAAAGAACTCAAGAAGGTGGACTTCAGAAAATCAAATAACCCCATTAAAAAATGGGGCTCAGAACTGAACAAAGAATTCTCACCTGAGGAATACCGAATGGCAGAGAAGCACCTGAAAAAATGCTCAACATCCTTAATCATCAGGGAAATGCAAATCAAAACAACCCTGAGATTCCACCTCACACCAGTCAGAATGGCTAAGATCAAAAATTCAGGTGACAGCAGATGCTGGCGTGGATGTGGAGAAAGAGGAACACTCCTCCATTGTTGGTGGGATTGCAGGCTTGTACAACCACTATGGAAATCAGTCTGGCGGTTCCTCAGAAAACTGGATATAGTACTACCGGAGGATCCAGCAATACCTCTCCTGGGCATATATCCAGAAGATGCCCCAACTGGTAAGAAGGACACATGCTCCACTATGTTCATAGCAGCCTTATTTATAATAGCCAGAAGCTGGAAGGAACCCAGATGCCCCTCAACAGAGGAATGGATACAGAAAATGTGATACATCTACACAATGGAGTACTACTCAGCTATTAAAAAGAATGAATTTATGAAATTCCTAGCCAAATGGATGGACCTGGAGGGCATCATCCTGAGTGAGGTAACACATTCACAAAGGAACTCACACAATATGTACTCATTGATAAGTGGATATTAGCCCAAAACCTAAGATACCCAAGATATAAGATACAATTTCCTAATCACATGAAACTCAAGAAAAATGAAGACTGAAGTGTGAACACTATGCCCCTCCTTAGAAGTGGGAACAAAACACCCTTGGAAGGAGTTACAGAGACAAAGTTTGGAGCTGAGATAAAAGGATGGACCATGTAGACACTAGCATATCCGGGGATCCATCCCATAATCAGCTTCCAAATGCTGACACCATTGCATACACTAGCAAGATTATGCTGAAAGGACCCTGATATAGCTGTCTCTTGTCAGAGTATGCCTGGGCCTAGCAAACATAGAAGTGGATGCTCACAGTCGGCTATTGGATGGATCACATGGCCCCCAATGAAGGAGCTAGAGAAAGTACCAAAGAAGCTAAAGGGATCTGCAACCCTATAGGTGGAACAACATTATGAACTAACCAGTACCCCGGAGCTCTTGACTCTAGCTGCATATGCATCAAAAGATGGCCTAGTCGGCCATCACTCGAAAGAGAGGCCCATTGGACACGCAAACTTTATATGCCCCAGTACAGGGGAACGCCAGGGCCATAAAAGGGGAGTGGGTGGGTAGGGGAGAGGGGGTGGGTGTCTATGGGGGACTTTTGGTATAGCATTGCAAATGTAAATGAGCGAAATACCTAATAAAAAATGGAAAAAAAAAGTATTTCATAGAGACTGAGCTTATGCTTTCCTGGGGTGTTCCTGACACAGAACAAGGTGAAGGGAAGGAAAGCTATCATGTCATTCCTGCTGGTCTCTATGGTCAGTTTGGTTAAGGTCTCTTTTAAGGTTCTTTTCATCCTCTCTACCTGTTCTGAACTCTGGGGTCTATAAGCACAATGTAATTTCCAATTAATCCCCAGTTGGGTGGCCAGTCCCTGAGTTACCTGGGCAACAAAGGCAGGTCCATTGTCGGACCCTACTACCTTGGGAACCCCAACGTATCCTCTGGCAGGCTGCTGGCCCACACCACATATTTGCCATCTACCACCGCCGCCCCTGCCATCCTTTTACCCTCCACCAAAAAGCTGCTTCAGCCTGTCTTCTGTCTCAGGTAGGAGGGTAGCAGGATTGAAGATAGCAGGAGGAGCAAATGCTACCCGCTCAGTCAGCAACAGACACTGATAATGAGTCATTCAGGCATTGGTCATACATCAGTCTGGAGGGCTGGCAGATAATGCTTTCAAGAGAGTGGGGGACTGCCACAGTTATGTGTTGTCCCAAAGTTAACTTTTCAGCATCGTTAACAAGCAAGGATACAGCTGCAATGGCCTTCAGACATGTCCTCAAGTTGTAGGGCCAGGATCATGGAGGCAGGGGATTCCCAACTTACTCCTGCCCTTTTTGAGTGAATCTGATCTGGGCCTTCAGTTTAGTCAAAAGGTCTCTCTCCAGAAGCAGTGTGGGACACTCAGGGATGACCAAAAAAGAGTGACTCACTTGTCCTTTGCTTAAGTCTACAGTATGTGCAGTGGTCCAAGGGTATTGTTTCTGGCCTGTGGCTCCAATTACTACCTCTATGGATTTTTTTGTTTTTGAGTTTTCCCAATGGTTGTTTCAACATGGAGTGTTCTGCCCCCATGTCTACTAGAAAGTCCATAGGGGTCCCCTCCACAGTCAGGGTTACTCTAGGCTCAGGGAGCGGGTCCGAGCCCTGTCTCCCTTAATCATCATCCTCTAGAGCCAGGACTTTAGGGGCCTTCCACTTCTTCTTAGGGCATTCTCGCACCCAGTGTCCTTTCTCTTTGCAGTATGCACATTGGTCTTTTTCCAAAGTTTTCTGAATGGATCTTCTTCCACCAGGTCTAGATTTCCTGTTGCCCAGATACCCTGTCCGTCTATTTTCAGATCTACCTCTTCCCTCATGCTACTGCATCCAGAATCCTGCTTAAGTTTCTCTCCTGCCTTCGATCTCTCCTATTTTCCCTTTCTTCTTCCTTGCACTTTTTTCTCTTTCTTTTCTTCCTCGGTCTGTCTCCGGTTAAACACTTTCTCTGCCTCTCTAACTAAATCCTGTAAAGCCGTGGCATGTAACCCTTTCAGTCTCTGTAATTTTCTTTTAATGTCTGATGCTGACTGCCCTATAAAAGCCATAGCTACCATGGCTTGTTGACCCTCAGAGCTTGGGTCAAAGGGAGTGTAGTGTCTGTAAGCCTCCATTAACCTCTCATGGTGTTGGGAAAACAGATGGGGGGGGTCGATTGGCCCCTACATTACTTCTCTTATCTTTGCCAAATTAGTGGGGCATCTTGCCACTCCCTTGAGACCTGCCACCAGAGCCTGGTGGTAAACTGTCAACTTCTCCCTACCTTGAGCCATGTTATAGTCCCAGTCAGGTCTGTCGAGAGGGAACCCTGCGTTTATCTCATTGGGCAAATTGATCGGGGCACCATTAATCCCTGGGATGTTCTTCCGGGCCTCTAAGAGAATTCTTTCCTTCTCTTCTGTGGTGAAAATAACCTGCAAAAGCTGTAGGCAATCATCCCAAGTGGGCTGATGAGAGAACATTAATGATTCTACCAGGCAGGTTAGTCCAGCTGGATTTTCTGAAAAAGTAGGATGGTTAGATTTCCAGTTATAGAGATCAGCTGATGAGAATGGCCAGTACTGAAAAGTCTGGAGAGAGTGAGGGTCCTAAGGTGGCCCCACTGTGCACAAAGGAAAGGCAGACATGGTGTTGGGAACCTTATCTGTGAAGGGACCCTGTACACACAGGCTTCAGGTCCCAGCTGCCTGTCCTTCCACTGTGCCACCACCGACTCCAGGGGCAGCCTCTAGATGTCATGGACGCACAGGAACCAGAGGGGGCATCGGGATAGATCTTGGGGGGAGCTGAGGACCAAGGTGAAGGCTCCATTTTGGGAGGAACCTTTGGTTTCACTTTTGGTTCATGGAGAGCCAGGGCTTGGGAGCCTGGCTTCTGCTGTGGGATCCACGGTTTGACCCATGGGGGTGGATTCTGGACGAGGTCTTGCCACACAGTTATAGAGGGCTGCTGGTCCAGGTGGGACCCAGGTTAGTCCTGAAAGACAACAGCTTTAACTTCAAAAATTACAGTCAAGTAAAAAATTGTCCATCACTGGGAAGAGAGGCCCCTTGGTATTGCAAACTTTATATGCCCCAGTACAGGGGAATGCCAGGGCCAAGAAGTGGGAGTGGGTGAGTAGGGGAGCAGGCCCGGGGGGGGGGAGGTATAGGGAACTTTTGGGATAGCATTTGAAATTTGAAATGTATATAAAGAAAAGATCTAATTAAAAAATAAAATAAAGTAAAATAAAATAAAGAAAAGAAAAAAAAGGCCCCTCTGGTGGCCAGCCCATGTCAAATGTTGGCCACTCAGAAGCACAAAATGTCTGCCAATCAAAATGTCCCTTCTTGATTTCCACTGAAAAGTTGTGGGCCCTCAACCTAACTTCAGTCCAGTGATCTAATGTCAAACTTAGGGAATTTGTCACACTCTGTCCCATGTCCAAGTCATGAAAAACACAAAACAGACACAAGAGATACACACACAAAGACTGACAAATATACAAAACCAATCCAAGGATGCAGAAGGTCAAGCTGGTCCTCATGCCCATCCCAGTCGGACTCCTGGAGTCCTTCCCCTCACTCCAAGGCATTCCCCAGAGTGGCAGTCGGTGATCCTAGCACGTCTGCTGATTGACTGCAAACAGAAACTTCCAAACTTCTCCGGCACACAAAAACAGTTTCAGACAAGAAATCTCACCTCCAAGTGGGTCTTCAGATACAAGGGTGGTCGAGCTATCCTGAACGAGACACAGATAAACAAACCAACCCAGAAGCACACGTTCGTTTCAGAAAACAGAAAACAGACACTCAGAACAGAGACACTGGCTGGCACACACACATTTCAGAGGGGATCCCCATACCTCCAAGTTGATTCTTGGGTGTGAGGGGTGGTCATGTTTCCTGGCCAATGCACCAAATGAAAGACCCACAACGTGAGGACTCCCCCATGTTCTGACTCAGGAGAGGTGACACCCCAAATCACTCACGAGAAATGGTCTTGATGCAAACTGCAAGAGGGTTTATTCAGGAAAGACCAGTGCACTGGGGATGACTCCCATGCAGGGGTAGAGGAGTCAACGACAAGCTCAAGGGGTAAGGTAAAGACACAAAAACCACAAACACCTGGCATTGGGCTATAGAAAGGCAAAAACCGCAAACACCTGGCAAAAACTGCAAACACCTGGCATCCTGGAACAATGGGGCTATTTTGGACACAGGTCTAGGGCCTTAAATAATTTTTAACTCTGTTTCAGGATCTTTTATTATCATCAAGGAGGGAAGCATGGCACCATCCAGGCAGGCATGGTGCAGGAGAAGCTTTGAGTTCTCCATCTTCAGCTAAAGACTGCTAGGAGAAGACTGGTTTCCAGGCAGCTAGGATGAGGGTTTTAAAGCCCACACCCACAGTGACAACAAATCCAACAAGACTATACTTCCTAATTGTGCCACTCCTGGGGCCAAGCATATTCAAATTACCACATTCCAGTCCCTGGCCCCCATAGGCTTGTTCAAGTATGAGTCTATGGGGGCCATACCTAAACATAGCATAATGTAAAATACATTTAGTTCAACTTGAAAAGTCCTCATAGTCTATAGCAGTCTCAGCAATATTAATAGTCAATGTTCAAAGTCTCTTCTGATATTCACCCAATATCTTAATTGCAAACCCCAAAGCAAGACAGGAAACCAGCTGGGCAAACTCCAAATTCTGCCATCTCCATGTCTGATTTCAAGGTGGTTTTCAGATCTCCAACTTTTTTTCATCTTTGTTGACTGTAACAAACTTCTTTCTCCCGGGCTGGTTCCACTCCCTGTTAGCAGCTTTCCTCAGCAGATATGTCACAGCTCTGACATCTCAAACATATTGGGGTCTCCAAGGCAACTTCAATGTTACAGCTTCTTGTTTCAATATCTGGAATCCACACATGAAGTTCTGGACTCCTCCAAAGGCTGGTGTCATAGCTCTAGCTCTGCCCTCTGTACCACTCTAAGCTCAGGTTGATTCACTCCACTGCTGCTGCTGTTCTTGGTGATAATCCCATGGTACTGGCATCTCCAATACACTGTGTTCTTCTGCTGTAACTAGACATCACCAATAGCCATTCATAGGCTTTCTTCATGGTGACAAACCTCAACTTCTTTTCATAACCCCTTTAGTCCTAAGCTATCAATTACAACTGAGGTTACACCTTCACCAATGGTCCTCCTTAGCCTCTTACAGTGCCAAGCATCAGCTGCTCTCCATGACTCTTTCATACCTTCAAAACCAGTACCACCTGGGTGACTCTTACACATTACGAAGTCCAGCTGCAGCTGATGCTGGCAAGGATATGGAGAAAGAGGAACACTCCTCCATTGATGGTAGGATTACAAGCTTGTACAACTATTCTGGAAGTCAGTCTGGAGGTTCCTCAGAAAACTGGACATAATACTACCAGAAGGTCCAGCAATACCTCTCCTGGGCATATACCCAGAAGAAGTTCCAACTGGTAATAAGAACCCCTGCTCCACTATGTTCATAGCAGCCTTATTTATAATAGCCAGAAGCTGGAAAGAACCCAGATATTCCCTCAACAGAAGAATTAATACAGAAAATGTGGTACATTTACACAATGGAGTACTACTCAGCTATTAAAAACAATGGATATATGAAATTCTTGGACAAATGGATGTATCTGAAGGATATCATCCTTAGTGAGGTAACCCAATCACAAAAGAAGTCATTAGATATGAACTCACTGATAAGTGGATGTTATCCCAGAAACATAGAACATCCTAGATACAATTTGCAAAACACAAGAAAATCGAGAAGAGGGAAGACCAATTAGTGGATACTTCATTCCTCCTTAGAATGGAGAACAAAATACCCATGAAAGGAGTTAAAAAGTTTGGAACTAAGACAAAAGGATGGACTATCCAGAGACTACTCCACCCAGGGATCCATCCCATAATCAGCCACCAAACCCAGACACTATTGCATATGCCAGAAAGATTTTGCTGAAGGGACCCTGTTATAGCTGTCTCATATGAGGCTATGCTAGTACCTGGTAAATACAGAAGTGGATGCTCACAGTCATCTATAAGATGGAACACAGGGCCCCCAATGGAGAAGCTAGAGAAAGCACCCAAGGAACTGAAGGGGCCTGCAACTCTATAGGTAGAACAACAATATGAACTAACCAGTACCCCCAGAGTTCATCTCTCTAGCTGCATATGTAGCAGAAGATGGCCTAGTCGGCCATTACTGGGAAGAGAGACCCCGTGGTATTGCAAACTTTATATGCCCCAGTACAGGGGACTGCCAGGGCCAAGAAGCAGGAGTGGGTGGGTAGGGGAGCAGGGCAGAGGGAGGGTATAGGGAACTTTTGGGATAGCATTTGAAATGTATATAAAGAAAATATCTAATAAATAAATAAATACATAAATAAAAAAGAAAATTTCACATCAGTGATGCTGGTCTCTGTTAATCACTGCTAATTTTTTAGTGCCAGCTAACCAGCATTCTAGTAGTCCCTTCAATTATTTTCTCTAAAGTCACTGTCATATGCCGCCCCATATCAAAGTGGCCGAATTCTGCTGCTTTCTGGGGCTAGAACTTCCCCCTCCACCCTTGATTCTATTTCCAGCTTTTTGTTTTCTGATCCCATACTGCCAAAGCTTGGATTTCCTGGAACTTGCTCTTTAGATTGACCTTGAACTCAGATCTGCATGCCTGTCTCCTAAATGCTAAGAATAAAGGTGTG
Organism: Mus musculus; assembly: GCF_000001635.26. NCBI lineage: Eukaryota > Metazoa > Chordata > Mammalia > Rodentia > Muridae > Mus > Mus musculus. The sequence continues at coordinate 14,963,200 of NC_000067.6, read as the reverse complement.
GTCCACCATGCCTGAATTAAAATTTTTTTTCTTTACTAGGATGGCCTTGAACTCAGAGATCTGATTGCCTCTATTTCCTGGGATTAAAGGTGTGTACATCCATGCCTGGACCTAAAATTAGTTGGGTGGGATCTTATTCCAAAGTCCCACTCCCTTAATCTGCTATCTTCTAGAAAATTGGACTCAGCTTTATTCTACTGCCTGGTGCCTTTTTAATACTTGAACTATATATTTTGTATTTTTCCTTTCTCAACTTGTTCCTTTTCATTAAAATGTTCTTCATAAGAGTGAACTTTAGTAACTACACAACAAAATTAATACCAGGCTGCTTTGAGACTTCCTCCTTCAAAGCAATTAATCTAAATCTCTACAACATAACATCAGAAAGACTCTTCAGACAATGGCAAAACGCAGCCACATTCTTCACCCAAATACCACAAGACAGTCTCTATGCCACATACTGAAATTCTTCTCCACTGAAACCTCTTGAGCCAGGTCTGCACATTTCAAATCACTCTCAGAAACAAAGTCTTCCATATTTCTACTAGGATGGTCCATTAATCCCCACTTAAAGCATTCCACTGCTTTCCAAATCCAAAGCTCCCAAATCCACATTCTTCCAAACAAAAGCATGATCAGGCCTATCAGGGCAATACCCCACTTCTGGTACCAACTTTTGGCTTAGGGTTTTACTGCTGTGAACAGACACCATGACCAAAGCAACAGTTATAAGGACAACATTTACTTTTGGCTGGCTTATAGGTTCAGTCCATTATCATCAAGGTGGGAGCATGGAAGTGTCCAGGCAGGCATGGTACTAGAGAAGCTGCAAGTTCTACAGCTTCATTTGGAAGACTGTTAGAAGAAGACTGGTTCCAAGCAGCTATGATAAGGGTATCAAAGACCACAACCCAATGACACACTTACTCCAACAAGGCCATACCTCCTAATAGTGCCACTTCCTAGGCCAAGCATGTACAAACCACTACAATGTCCTTTCCATTCTTCACAGATAGGTCACCCAGTGGATAACTGAACCCTGATGTGTTTCTATAATGTCCTATGGGGAAGTCTGAGATATACTTTGTAACTAACATCTAATCTCCCTGGGTGATGGGAATAGTTGTCTGCTCCTGTGTATACCTTTCCTTTTAGACAGGAAATTGATCTTGAGAATAAAGAAATATGGAAGTTCAATTCATCCAAGACACTAAACACTCAGAAGTGATAGAACAGTAATATGCTTAATACTCTTTGATGTTATCTTTAACTTTCCTTCATAATCTAAAAAATATAGACATTTATACTTACTTCATAAGTATCACTAAACCAAGAAAGAATAAAATTAATTTCTAGGAGTTAATTATTATTTAGAGAAATTGAAACATGAAGTGAGTGAACAGTAGAAATCTAATAAAGGTGAAAATGGAAAAGCAGATGTTTAAAGAAGTTCAATAATCTCATAAAATGCTATGCCCAGTGGTATGCTAATAAGTTTGGAAATCACAATAAAATAACTATTTTTAAAAATATCAATTCATCATGAAGGATATAACTAGAAATGAATGAATAGCTAAGTGCAAACTTAAAGACACCAAACATCCCATAGAAATGCACCTTAGTTTGCTTTTTTTGTTTTGTTTTTCTGAGTCAGGATCTTACTGTGGCACTGAGCTGCTTTGAACTCCATGATCCTCCTACTTCAGCCTCCAGAGTGCTGGATTACAGATGTGTGTTCTCACACCAGGATCAGCTTTTACTTCTTAAAGTAAATATTTAAATAATTTAAAGAAAATTGAATTTGTGTGGTAATAAATCTCAATAACATATTAGGTGTGTTTTGTTTTGTTTTGTTTTTTTCTTCCACTACAGCAAAGGCTGATTCGGCTTGACTAGATGGAGATAAAGTGGCCACTAGGGAGAGTGGAGAGCAATTTAGCCTAAGAAATCAACAGGTGTGCCCACTCCCTGCTACCCCCTCCCAAGACTCAACTGCAAATGTCATTTCCTCCCCCAACCCACGTGAAAAAGCTGCTATTTCTAGTGCTTATCTGTGAGTTCATTCCCTCTTGAGTTTATGATTTCATGATGGACATTTTTATATTGAATTATCAGAACCAAGAGATTCTTTCTCCAAGAAAAGCTGTTTCTCCAGCTCCCAGTAGTTCTTAGCTGCCTACTAGTATTTAGAGCTGTGGCCCCAGGAGATTTTCCCTTTCATGTTAGCATGTCTCTTGGTGTCATCCTTGTTCAAGTCTTGTTTAGTCAGCCAAGTTGTTGAAACTTTATTAGTATTGCTAGCATGTCATTTCCTTATGGCAGATTTTCTGTTCTCTGTCTCTTATGGTGTTTACATCCCATCTTCTGAGATGTTCCTTGAGCCTTTGGCACAGAGGGTCTGTTGTAGATGTATCAGGTGAGGATGGATGTTACAAGGTCACTTGCTCTCTGCATTCAGATTGGCTGTTGTAATGGTCTCCATCTGCTGCCGAGACATGTCTTCTTTCGATGAAGAGTGAGAGTTACAGTTATCCGTGTATACAAGAATGAACATTTCTTTTTTTTTTTTATTTTTTTTTTTATTTTTTTATTTTTTTTTCCATTTTTTATTAGGTATTTAACTCATTTACATTTCCAATGCTATACCAAAAGTCCCCCATATCCACCCACCCCCACTCCCCTGCCCACCCACTCCCCCTTTTTGGCCCTGGTATTCCCCTGTACTGGGGCATATAAAGTTTGCAAGTCCAATGGGCCTCTCTTTCCAGTGATGGCCGACTAGGCCATCTTTTGATATATATGCAGCTAGAGTCAAGAGCTCCGGGGTACTGGTTAGCTCATAATGTTGTTCCACCTATAGGGTTGCAGATCCCTTTAGCTCCTTGGTTACTTTCTCTAGCTCCTCCATTGGGAGCCCTATGATCCATCCATTAGCTGACTGTGAGCATCCACTTCTGTGTTTGCTGGGCCCCGGCATAGTCTCACAAGAGACAGCTACATCTGCGTCCTTTCAATAAAATCTTGCTAGTGTATGCAATGGTGTCAGCGTTTGGATGCTGATTATGGGGTGGATCCCTGGCTATGGCAGTCTCTACATGGTCCATCCTTTCATCTCAGCTCCAAACTCCGTCTCTGTAACTCCTTCCATGGGTGTTTTGTTCCCAAATCTAAGGAGGGGCATAGTGTCCACACTTCAGTCTTCATTCTCCTTGAGTTTCATGTGTTTAGCAAATTATATCTTATATCTTGGGTATCCTAGGTTTGGGGCTAATATCCACTTATCAGTGAATACATATTGTGTGAGTTTCTTTGTGAATGTGTTACCTCACTCAGGATGATGCCCTCCAGGTCCATCCATTTGGCTAGGAATTTCATAAATTCATTCTTTTTAATAGCTGAGTAGTACTCCATTGTGTAGATGTACCACATTTTCTGTATCCATTCCTCTGTTGAGGGGCATCTAGGTTCTTTCCAGCTTCTGGCTATTATAAATAAGGCTGCTATGAACATAGTGGAGCATGTGTCCTTCTTACCTGTTGGGGCATCTTCTGGATATATGCCCAGGAGAGGTATTGCTGGATCCTCCGGTAGTACTATGTCCAGTTTTCTGAGGAACCGCCAGACTGATTTCCAGGGTGGTTGTACAAGCCTGCACTCCCACCAACAATGGAGGAGTGTTCCTCTTTCTCCACATCCTCGCCAGCATCTGCTGTCACCTGAATTTTTGATCTTAGCCATTCTGACTGGTGTGAGGTGGAATCTCAGGGTTGCTTTGATTTGCATTTCCCTGATGATTAAGGATGTTGAACATTTTTTCAAGTGCTTCTCTGCCATTCGGTAAGAATGAACATTTCAAATGCAGTGTTGTTCTGGTTTTGTGACATTTCTCCTCTGAGATCCATGAGCTCACTAGGCCTTGGTCATTGGCTAGTTTCTCAGTACCAGATATATTTTCCTTGTGAGTGGGCCTTAAGTCCAACAAGAAAGCTGTTGGTTGCCAAGTCATAAGTACATCTAGGGTTATTGGGCCATGCTTGTCTTCATTGTGGTTCATAGGTGTTAGAATTGGGTAGCTTGTATGGCACCATCAGATACCATGAAAACTTGTGTCAATTCTTAATTCCTATCCACAGTGAAAAAAAACTGAAAGTTTACTCTACTGGCTTGTTTTGTGTCAACCTGACACAGGCTGGAGTTATCACAGAGAAAAGATCTTCAGTTGGGAAAATGCCTCCATGAGATCCAGCTGTAAGGCATTTTCTCAATTAGTAATCAAGGTGGGGAGGTCCCCTTGTGGGTAGTGCCATCTCTGGGCTGGTAGTCTTGCTTCTATAAGAGAGCAGGCTGAGCAAGCTAGGGGAAGCAAGCCAGTAAGAAACATTCCTCCATGGCCTCTGTATCAGCTCCTGCTTCCTGACCTGCTTGAGTTCCAGTCCTGACTTTCTTTGGTGATAACAGCAGTGTGGAAATGTAAGCTGAATAAACCCTTTCCTCCCCAATTTGCTTTTTGTTCATGGTGTTTGTACAGGAATAGAAACCCTGACTAAGACACAGGTATCAATAATTCTGTAAGTTAGAAGATTGATACTTGAGAGAGTTCAGCACATATGTATATACACACATATATATTCAAGACCCCTTGGTCTTACAAACTTTATATGCCCAAGTACAGGGGAGTGCCAGGGCCAAGATGTGGGAGTGGGTGGATAGGGGAGCAGAGTGGGGGGAGGGAGAGAGTTAGGGTACTTTTGGTATAGCATTTGAAATGTAAATGAAGAAAATATCTAATAAAAAAATTTTTAAAAATAGCCAAAGTAGCAAAACTGTTTTGAATTTCTGGTTGGTTTTATCTTTCAGAACTCTGACAAAACCCTTTGACTAGCACACTCTCAAAGATGGTTCATTCTCCACAGACATGACCCTGTTATTTAACAATACGTTAGTTAGGAGGGTGAAAATAATGTGTTTTACAGTTGGGATGTGTGTGTGTGTGTGTGTGTGTGTGTGTGTGTGTGTGTGTGCACGTGCGTGCATGTGTGTGCACATTCTGTTCTTATTATCTATAAAAACTCACCATTTGCTTCTTTTATATATGTTGAGGACAAAAGTTGGAGATAGTGAATGACTCTTTCCCTACGTCATTGTTTCTTCTTTCTGGAAAGTGTTTGATGAGACACCTCGGGTGCCTCGAATAGTTTCCTGTCCACTGCTATTGACAACTTCCCACATGTGCTACCCTGACCTGTCAGGATCAAATTAACTCAGCTCTCTGGTCCAGGACAGCTCTCTGAAGATTGTGGCTTCTTCATCATTTAGAATCAATTACAAGAATTTTCCTGGCTTATGTTGCAATTAAGCAAGTTTGGGAAATACATTTCAGTGTTGATGCTCTGAAAAAAGCTTCCAAGCAGCAGCCATAGCAAGCGGCAGCACATCCTGCTCTGATTTTGATGGAAATCGCTTAGTAAAACTGACTGCTGCTGTTAGAATTACTGTTTTGTTATAAATGGGTTATATTGGTATGCTTTCAAATTAATGGAAGGTTGTAGATTGAAAACCTGTAACTTTTTTTATGAACTCTGAAAGCACATCTTCTTTACCTGAGGTTGAGGTGCAGCCTTTGTCAGGATTTGAAATGGACTCAGATTTTCTTGTGGGACCACAAAGCAAAATGGAAAGAACAATTGGGAAGCATTTTATGTTATGAAAATGAGTGGACTTCCTCCATTGTTGGTGGGATTGCAAGCTTGTACAACCACTTTGGAAATCAGTCTGGCGGTTCCTCAGAAAATTGGACATAGTACTACCAGAGAATCCAGCAATACCTCTCCTGGGCATATCTCCAGATGTCCCAACCGGTAAGAAGGACACATGCTCCACTATGTTCATAGCAGCCTTATTTATAATAGCCAGAAGCTGGAAAGAACCTAGATGCCCCTCAACAGAGGAATGGATACAGAAAATGTGGTACATCTACACAATGGAGTACTACTCAGCTATTAAAAAGAATGAATTTATGAAATTCCTAGCCAAATGGATGGACCTGGAGGGCATCATCCTGAGTGAGGTAACCCAATCACAAAGGAACTCTCACAATATGTACTCACTGATAAGTGGATATTAGCCCAAAATTTAGGATACCCAAGATATAAGATACAATTTGCTAAACACATGAAACTCAAGAAGAACGAAGACTGAAGTGTGGACACCATGCCCCTCCTTAGAATTGGGAACAAAACACCCCTGGAAGGAATTACAAAGTTTGGAGCTGTGACGAAAGGATGGACCATCTAGAGACTGCCATATCCAGGGATCTACCCCATAATCAGCTTCCAAACGCTGACACCATTGCATACACTAGCAAAAATTTGCTGAAAGGACCCAGATACAGCTGTCTCTTGTGAGACTATGCTGGGGGCTAGCAAACACAGAAGTGGATGCTCACAGTCAGCTATTGGATGGATCACAGGGCTCCCAATGGAGGAGCTAGAGACAGTACCCAAGGAGCTAAAGGAATCTGCAACCCTATAGGTGGAACAACATTATGAACTAACCAGTACCCCGGAGCTCTTGACTCTAGCTGCATATGTATCAAAAGATGGCCTAGTCGGCCATCACTGGAAAGAGAGGTCCATTGGACTTGCAAACTTTATATGCCCCAGTACAGGGGAACGCTAGGGCAAAAAAAAAAAAAAAAAAAAAAAGGAATGGGTGGGGAGGGAAGTGGGGGGGGGGTATGGGGACTTTGTGGATAGCATTGGAAATGTAATTGAGGAAAATATGTAATAAAAATTAAAAAAAAAGAAAATGAGTGGACTTGTCTTGGGATGTAAAATTAGAATTTAAACATTCATAAGAAATCACCTTCCTTTCTCTCAGAAACAACTCTGATATCTATTTATTGGGTGTCTATGGCATCTCTCATCTATTTCAAAGCAGGCATTGCTCATTAAAGAAATGCTCTATGCAGTTAGGATAGGCTACTCTCAGAAAAGTGGTTGGTGTGACACAGAAACACAGCTGTTAACAATAGGTTTGGGGGCTGCTAGGGCTTAAATGCATCTTTCAAAATTCCTCTGATAGAAACTTGATCTCCACTGTAATGGGGAAGAGGAGAAGTAGAAACTTTTTGTCAGCGGTGGGTTTCTGACAAAAACTGTTTTCCTTGTCTTGAGCATACATCCTCTCTTTGCTTTTCCCCAGTGCCACAAAACGATAGTGGGGGTAACAGGATTCTATACACCAAGGAGAAGAAAGAAACATTCTTATGCTGAACCAGGGCTTAGGAGGTAGGGAGAGCGGTAGGAGTTGGTGTTAACTGAAGGAATGCTTTGTGAGGGTCATCAGCTTTCTCTTGAGTGATGACTTGATAATGGCCATGCTAGGAAGACAGTACCTATGAGAACACAGCAGAGTCCAGAGTACCAGATGAGAAAAAAAGAGTTTGGGGATTGTAGATAGGGTCCTGAGACCCAGGAAGACACTGTCGGAAAAAAGCTGGGGATGAAATCAAATGTGAACTGAGTGGAAATGTTTACAAGTAATGTTATTCATATCATATTTAGGGACAAAGAATGATTCTCTAGTTGTATAATCGTGTAGGAAGTAGAAAGCTATTTAGAAAAAAAAATATATATATATATATCCTAAAGCATAATTAGAGTTACTGGGCACTGCATTTTTTTAAGTTGTTTGCAGTTCTGATAACATAAACTAAACATCACTGTTGAATGCCATTCTAATTTTTATGATTAAATAAGTTTTTATATAAGTATATCCCTGGGATTCTTTATAATATTTTTATGTCCCTTTGAAATCACTCTCTCTCTTTTCCCGTGGTCCCCATCTGTTCTGTGGTAATTGCTGATCTGATTTCTATTATGACAGATTAGTTTGTTGCTCATCACATTTTATACCAAAAGAATCAGGTTATGTACCATTGTTTTAGTCTGGTGCTTATCCCCCCAACTAGCTTTATGAGAGTCTCCTTTCATACATTTTTTTTTTGCTAGAATTAACAACAGTTTGTTTGTTTGTTGTTTGAGTTTTCTGCATTCTTTTTGTTTAATACTAAACTTTCCTTTAGGTATAGGAATCTCTTCACCTGTGTTTAATCTGTGGGTGTTCTACCACCTATGTGAGCTTGTATAAGTGCCTCACAGTGTTCTGGATCCTGTAACTTGTGCTTTCCACTCATAGAGCACAGATCCTGGTTTAGTCATCATTCACTGATTACTGTAGCACACTGTGCTTTGTTGATTATAGAACATATTCTGAATTAATATGTACAATAAGGATGCCACTTGAGTATAATATGAAACCTATACTTACACAAAACATGTTTTAGAAATAATTTTAAGCTATATCATGACAACAAACCTTAGGCATCAGGTTGAGTGCCACCCCCAGTACTGTAATCTGTAAATGTCCTTAAGCAACTACTATTGTAGACACTGAGTGTGTCAAAGGCAGCTACATAGGAATCTGCACTGTAAGTATCCCAGTAGGATATCTGCATAACAGAACCGCAAGATGAATGTGATCACCCCTGTTCTCCTAATGGGTGAGATTCACCCTTAACCACATTGCATAATCTGCCAATATTCCTATGAGAACAAAAATAACATACACAGATGGTCCGTCAGGAATCAAGAGACCTGATCCACAGGTCACTGCTGTTACACCTCTAAGACGGTCAAGGAGAGCTCACCAAAAGGCTGGAAAACCCCAAGAGAAAGGAAGTTGAAGGATGGTGGGAAGGGAGCCATTTCATAGATTGTTCTGTTTTATTCTTTGATTACATTTTTTATCATTTTTTTAATTAGATATTTTCCTCATTTACATTTCCAATGCTATCCCAAAAGTCCCCCATACCCACCCCCCCAATCCCCTACCCACCCACTCCCCCTTTTTGGCCCTGGCGTTCCCCTGTACTGGGGCATATAAAGTTTGTAAGTCCAATGGGTCTCTCTTTCCAGTGATGGCCGACTAGGCCATCTTTTGATACACATGCAGCTAGAGTCAAGAGCTCTGGGGTTAGTTTATAACGTTGTTCCACCCATAGGGCTGCAGATCCCTTCAGCTCCTTGGGTATTTTCTCTAGCTCCTCCATTGGGGGCCCTGTGATCAATCCAATAGCTGACTGTGAGCATCCACTTCTGTGTTTGCTAGGCCCCAGCGTAGTCTCACAAGAGACAAATGTCAAAAATCACCTACATTGGCCTGGTCAGAAAGATGGCTCAGCAGGTCAGAGCATTTTCCTGTAAACAAGATGAGCAGAATTGGAACCTTGGGGCAGACAAGGTGGAGAGAAAATGGACTCTCACAGGTTGTCCTCTAACTTCCATGGTGCTTTCCAACACAATAAATAAATACATTTATGAACAATAAAGTAGGATAATTTAAGCTGGGAAAATAGCTCACACTAATATTGCTAAACATAGTTTTAAATTTTGCCCCCAAAGGCTGTCTTATTCTTCAAATATTCTAATATAATATAATTTATATGATTAAGATGCTTGTTTGTTTTTATATTTTGATGGAAGTTGTTTCTCAGAAATGCTTCAGGCAAGATTATGGAGAACAGTATCAAGGTCAGTTTTGAAAAGAACTGTTCTAATGGGCTTTCGGGACCACAGTTAAGAGATAACCGCACCCCTGCTATCAGTGGCACTCCCAGAAGGAAATGGTGAAAATCATCTCTGAGCAGGAGGCAATGTTGTTAATGGATCTTAAAAGCCTGTCATAGTCATCCGTGAGGACCCTGAAGGTCAGCATCAAGCCTCAGGAAGATGAGGGCTCTCCCCAAGCTTCTCTGAGTGACCTGAGGTTTCTGATTCAGAGAACTGGGAGAAGATCCCAGCCTCCATGATGTAGAAGCCTGCAGGGTACCAGCAGCAGGAATTGGAAAGTAATGCACTAGAAATTGTTTACATCACTGAGTGTAGTATCAATGATGAAGGAGGAAAAGACTTTTCAAGTCACAATGAGGTTGAGAAAGGGGCTCTCGGGAGTTATTCACCTTGTGAACTGTTGGTCTCTCTTCTGAGGCCAATGGGGTATTCCGAGAAACCAGGAGCAAAAGGTCCCTTTATAAATGTTAAGTCAGTAGTGGATGCTCACAGTCAGCTATTGGATGGATCACAGGGCCCCCAATGGAGGAGCTAGAGAAAGTAGCCAAGGAGCTAAAGGAATCTGCAACCCTATGGGTGGAACAACATTATGAACTAACCAGTACCCCTGAGCTCTTGACTCTAGCTACATATGTATCAAAAGATGGCCTAGTCGGCCATCACTGGAAAGAGAGGCCCATTGGACTTGCAAACTTTATATGCCCCAGTACAGGGGAACGCCAGGGCCAAAAATTGGGAGTGGGTGGGTAGGGGAGTGGTGGGGGGAGGGTATGGGGGACTTTTGTGATAGCATTGGAAATGTAAATGAGGAAAATACCTAATAAAAATATAAAAACAATGTTAAATAAGTTATGTCCCAAAGCTCGGAGAATCTTTATCTTCCTCAAAAGCACCCTACTATGTGTTTTTTGCTAGAATGTGGAAAGGCATTCCATATTCAGATGAATGGCCACGACTTGCAGAGTTGGAACAGAGAGAGTGCAAGTGAGGCTGTGGGTAGAATAGGGCCGACAGGCAGAAACACATGTGCATGCCCATACACAGACATCGTTTTTAATATCTTCAGACCACAAGATTTTCTTAGGCCTGGCTTCCTTCATTCAATGTTACTCTTTTATATCAAAGCTGGTAATCCCTTTTTGGTAATTTTCCCAAGGCTTAGTTGAAGCAGTTTAGTGATTTTGAAAGCAATAATACTTTAAAGGATCTGAAATAAGGCACAGAAGAATTTATCATTGTGTGAGCTATTTCTATGCAAGGTCAAAATAGTCATAGAATAGTAGTCAATTGGATTCAGGACTCCCCAATTGTTCTTTAATTTGGGGGCCATCCATTTGCACTTAGTTTTTGGTATGCCTCAGTATTTTGTCATTTTTCTAGAGAAAAAAGTGATTCTCTTCCCATTTTAGAACACAAACAAGATCTTATAAAAGGAGCCAAACTCCTCAGGCTGCAACCTGTAAGAGTCTCAAATTCCTATCGAATTCAGTTTCAGAGTGTAAACAGTTTCTAATCCCAAGAGGTCAGAGTTGACACCTCAGAGCCTCAGGTCCTACTCCCTCTTATCAACACACATATCAGCAACTCTGTGAAAGCTTATGAAGGTTAGTTATCTTTCCCCAAAAATGGAATCCTCAGAAATAGATATTAAACAGAAATAGTTGGATTTTTTTAATTTGTAATTTTAAAAGTTTGAGTACAGAGGTGTTTTACCTGTGCATCGTGTGCATGCAGTGCCCACAGAAACCAGAAAAGGGCACTAGAGTCCATGCAACAGAAACAGATGATTGTTAGCTGCCATGTTGGTGCTAGGAATCAACCCTGGGTCCTTTGGGAAACTATGGTGCTCTGAAATGCTAAGCCATTTCTCCAACCCTCATGTAACAATTATTTTTAAATATATTTTAATTAACATGCTAAGCATGCATATTATGGGATACAATATAGCATATCAATATAAGCAGACAATGTGAAATGACCGGATTCTGATGACTGCCTTATCACACATTATTTTCCTTGTGTTTGGAACACTCAAAATTCTGTATACTCGCTATTTTCAGATATCAATTAGTTTGTCATCCTAGTTATTCTCTGGACTATAGAATGTGTAGTGTTGGTTCTCCTAAGTACTTCATCACTATGCTGACTATTCTCCCTCCCTCCCTCCCTCCCTCCCTCCCTCCCTTTTTCTCTCCCTCCCTTTCTCTCTCTCCCTGTTCCCTCTCTCCCCCCTCACCTTCTCTTCTGAGAACAACTCCCTCTGGTCTTTCTTTCTTCTTGACTTACCTCACTTAACATGGTGTTTGTTAGTTGCCTTTATGTTGCTACAAAGGATAAAACACTGTATTTTAACCTGCACTGTATTTCATTGTGTACTACATTACACACTTCTCATGCATTCCTCTAAGTCTGGACATCTAGGTCAGCCTCGTGCCTTGCTATGAGGCTGTTCATTGCACTGCAATGAACATGTGAGTGCAGAAGTCTCTTCAAAACACTGACTTCAGTTCCCTTGAGTATTACCAAGTAGAATGACTGCTGGCTTATAAGGTCGTTCCATTTTGGCTTCTTTTGTGGAGATTCTATACTGTTTGAACAGTGACTTTCCTATTTATATTTCAGCTAACAGTGCATAAATTCTTTTTTTTATCTTTGTCAATATCTCCTATTTATTGTTGCTATCACCATTATTTATTATTTTTATTTCTGGTCTGACTGTTCTAATTGTAGTGAGATAATGTCACTGTGATTTTGATCTGCATTTTCTTGCTTCTTAATGAAATTAACATTTATTCATATCCTTTTGACCATTTAAAGTCATTCAGGTCGTTTGCCCATATTAAATATTTGATTTTTGGTGTTCATTTGTTTGGGTTCTCTACACAGTCTAAGTTGGTCTCTCTGTATAGTATCTCTTTACACTCTTGATTGTTTACAGTGTTGGACATAAGCCTTTTTGTTTGGTGGAATCCCGTCTCACTTCTTGTTCATTTAACTCTATTAGGGTCATATCTACAACAATCTGCCATGTCCAGTGTTATGAAGCACTTCACTGAGTACTGTCACATATTAAGATGCCTTGTTTCTTTTATGTATATTGCCTTCAGCATATATGAGGGTGTTTCAGCTTTGTTTGTTTGTTTGTTTAGATTAGTTTAGTTAGTTTAGTTATGTTTTTCTGAATCAATTTGTAAATCATGTGTTTTCATGACTAAATGTGTTGAGAAGATTTTTTTCACTGTGTATTCACAATGCCTTTCTGAAAAATTAGTTGACAGTGAGTCTGTGGATCTTTACCTGGGGTTCTCTGTCCTATACCATTGATCTGCATGGCTGTCTTATGCCTGCCTCGTGGTGTTTCGGCTATGATATAAGCAGGTTAGATATATGTAACAATTATTGGATGGAGGCACATTTTTATAATTTTGTATGTTTTTTCACTATAGGATTGAATTTTTTCCAATGATTCATATGCATATGCTGAGATGAGCAGCACTTTGATTTGCTGTTAGATAGTTGTAGATTTTATATTTTGAAAGTCTTGAATAAAGACTTTATCCCTTGAATAAAGGCAATATTCTCATGATACAATACTCTGTGTTGGGCTCATACCACTATTCAGTAGTGTATTATTGAGACATTTTGCATCCAAGTTTAGCAGGGATATTAGCCTGCAGTTCCTCAGTTACCACCCACCTCATGTGTGTGTGTATGTGTGTGTGTGTGTGTGTGTGTGTGTGTGTGTGTATGTGTGTGTTTGTCTGTGCCTGTGTGTGTGTGTGTGTGTCTGTGTCTGTGTATGTGTGTGTCTGTGTCTGTGTCTGTGTGTGTCTGTGTGTGTCTGTGTGTGTCTGTGTGTGTCTGTGTCTGTGTCTGTGTCTGTGTCTGTCTGTGTCTGTGTCTGTGTCTGTGTTTGCTTATCTGTTTGCCTATCAGGGTAATGTTAACCTCATAATGTGTTGGAAGAGTTTTTTTTTTTTTTCTTTTGGAGTCATTTGAGAGAATAGAATTCAGTTCTTTCAAAATTTAGTACAGTTCAGTAGTTAAGCACCCTGACCATAGGTTTTTATTTGTTGGACAACTTTGCTAAGAATACTTTTATGCTATTGGTCTATTCATGTTATCTGTCCTTGTGGTTCAGTTTTACCCAGAAATTGGTTATTTTTTTCTTTATTCCCCAAGTTACTGGCAGATAGCTATTCACAGCTGCTCCAAAGATTTCTTGTATGTGTGCTGCATCAGCTGTAATGCTTGCTTTCTTGTTTCTGATTTGTGTTCACTGTCTTTACTTTCTGGTCTAGCAAAATCCTTTTTGGTTTTGTTTATTGTTATAGTTTATGGACAAGATGATGAAGCTATTTAGGCACTGATAGAAGGTAGAGGGTGGGGACACATTGGACAGGTAGATGAGTGAGGGTGTGTGCTTACAGATGCTGTCTTATCACTGGCCCCTCCTCGTTCCATGATACTCTGCCTCACCTCAGGCACCGAAGGACTCAGGAGACGTGGAATTCAGACATCTAAAGCTGTGAGTGTGCGTCTTATATCATGCTCCAAAATTCTTTCCTCGGACATTTTTCATGGCTCCAAAAAGCTAACTAGCACTTGGAAGACCACTTTATGTCATTGGTCTTTTGTATTTGTTTTCTATTTTGTTTATTACTGCCTGGTCTTTATTACCTTTCCCTCTGGTAATATTGGGTTTAGTTTATTCTTCCTGATCTAGTTTATTGATTTACATCATTAGCTTATTTGAAGGTATTCTCTTATTTTGATGTGAATATTTATTTTTACTAATATTTACCTTATATTTGGCTATTTCCTATAGACTTGGGTATGCTATGTTTTTTTCATTTGCTTTGAAAAATTATAAATAACACAAACTAATAATGTCAAATGATCTTTATCTCTTCTTTCTCACCTTAAAGTATTTGATCATGTTCTGCACAATGTTTTAATTTCATACCACTATATGCCTAGCATCTAGCAAAAATCACTAGCATAGAATTGGTCCAAATGAATGTTGGTTAAATAAATGAATTCATAACAATTATATATTCTTTATAACAATAATATGTTATCTTTAATTATATCTGTTGTGAATCCTAAAAACAGATACAAGAATAAAGTACTTTACTACATAACAAAAATTCAAAGGAGTGACCAAGAAAATTAATATGAGACTCATCCTTATTTTTAAGACCTGGACAATACTACAAAGCATTTAGATAAATACAGAGAACTAAAGTTTGAGAAACAACCTAGAAGTGAGGTAGAAGCTAGAAGAACAAGGGGAATTGAACTCTGTTGAGGGTATAACTCTCCAGTAGTCTCCTGGGCTTCTGTGGTTTTCAAATCAACTTCCCCTTGGCAGCACCTCTATTCTCTAGTGTTCTCTAAAACCAAGGGGTGCTCTGAATTTCTCTGCCTTCTTTTTTCTCCTCATGATACCCCAGGCTTCCCAGCTGTGAGCTTCATCTGCTTTCCCCTAAAACCTAATGTAAAAAACTGCAAGGTTCTTTTTTTCTTTTTTTTTTTTTTAAGGGCCTGCCTTGACCACACGGCCTGCGCTTAGTCATTGTCCACTGTGAACTTGTTAGTGATGTTTTGTTGAAGGTCTTCCCGATTGGACAACTGTCTTAGCTCTGTGTTGTTGGCCATCGGACTCTGCTCTTCTTGACAGGCATGACAGGCTTTTGCTTTGCTTTGCTTTTGTTTTTGGTTTGTTTGTTTTTTTTTTCTGCTGCCACACTCCTTGCACATTACATTCTAGATTCTTCATCCACTGAACATGGGCTTGCAGCAGCAGGTCTTCCTGCCCATCTGGCTCTCTATGCTGAGATTTAGTGTGGCTTGAGTTTACACAGGTCTTTTGCATGCTATTACAGCTGCTCTGAGTAAATGTTTATAGCTGTGTCTCAGTGTTCAGAAGTCATCACTGCCTCTGGCTCTTACATTCTTTTTCTAACTCTTTCACAATGATCCTTGAGTCTTATGAGGAGGGGTGTGATAGAGATTCCCCATTCAAGGCTGAGTCTCTTGTTCTCTGATCTTTGGCCATTTGTGGTTCTCTGTGTTATTTATCTCCTATGGAGATAGAAACTTCTCTGATGATGGTTAAAGATATGCATTAATCTAAGTTTAGGGCTAGAATCAATGTAATTGCAAGTTCCTGTTTCAAAAGTGGTTCCAGATATGGGTTGTGGAGTGGGACTTAAATTCAATCAGAAAGTAATTGTATTCCTTTGATGTTTGTGCCACTGTTGCATGGGTGTCTTGCCAGTCCTGGTAGTGGCAGGTGTGCAGTACACTCACACACAATCATGCATAAGCACATGGACACACACTCATACACACATATATACAATAACTAAGTAAAAGCTCTAATATATTTGTAAAGACTTTTTAAAAACAAAAATAATCAATTTACATACAATTGAAATTGTAAAATTTCATAAAATTTCATAAATAGGTTATTTTCTTACCAATAGGTGTTCAATTTGTGAAAACTATGCTAGATTTCTCTTATAATAATTTTTCTTTGAGGCAAAATCTTGTCACTATGTAGCCCAGACTGGCCTTGAACTACTGGAATTCCTCCTGGTTTAGCCTCCCAAGTACTAAGATTGCCATTTCAAACCATCATGGTTGGCTTTATTTTCATAAATGAATATGAAGTTGTTCAAAGTGCCTCCATAGTGACCCGGATAACTACCCTGTAATCATCCAATGATGCATTGTTACAGCTTATGGTCAGCCATAGGCCAACTAAACTTCTTACTTTCCATAGTTTTTTGAAGTGAATTATTTCATCTCTAAATATTTTAGCTTGCAGGTCTATCTTGTGGGGAAATAATTAAATAACTACAATAACAGAATTTTACTGAAAATGGCAACAATTCCTTCCTCTCAAGTTTCTAAGTAGAACATGAACACAGATTGGTAAACCTAGAAAAAGGCATTCAATCCAGCCTTCCATTGCTAACCCTCCTTCTCCACCTTTATAAATATTCCTGCAATTCCCGTTTTCATCACTGTCCAGAAACCTGTTAGGTTATCTCAGTAAACATTTATCAGAATGTCTACAGGTTTCAGTCCTGTGCCTCTATCAAGGAAGAGAAAGTAAAGAAAAGAATATTCATCTTCATAAAATAATGGGATCTCAAACTGGAATCAATCATATACCCACCACCCTGCCAAAATAATGGCTGGCATGATTTCTGAAGAAAGTCTGCTGTATAAATGCAGATGTGTTCACTCTCCTCACTTGAGGAGAAAAGGAAATATAAGGGTAGTTTCTGGGGACCAGAAAGAGAGATGGCTTCCATGGAATTTATGAGCCACCATGTGATTGCCAAGAACTGAACTCAGATCCTCTAGAAGAGCATTCAGTGCTTGTAACTGCTGAGCCATCTCCCCAACCATCCATGGAATTTGAAATCTGTTCTTTTACTTCCATGAACTCTACATACAAGTGAGTTTAGTAATGGTTTCTCTGATGGGTAAATAGCAGGCTCCCAGTGTGATGCACATACATGCACACATTTAGATTTTATGTTAAATTCCACTTCTTTTCTTATGAATTTCTATAATACGATTTTCTAGTCTTATTCAATTCTTTACCTTTGTAATTATGCATACTGCTGAAATTTACTTGATACTATTTCTTTTTGAAAGGTCAGGTTTGGGTTTTTTGCTTTGTAAGGAGCCTCAGAGATGTTTCAAGACGTGAGAGGTGGGAATTTAGCATTACAACTTTGTGGATTAAGGACATGTACTAGTTCCATCTCAGGTTTTAGAAAATACTTACAGTGTCTGCTCAGCACAGGATGTTTAAACCAGTGCTACATTTGGAGAAGCTGTTTGTACTAGTGAGGCCCATGTTTACTCATGGCATCTTGGTCATTAGAAGATGAGGCAGCAGTGAGGAAGTTGTCGTAAGTCTTTATA